>NC_143262.1:15510000-15672500 GCF_984573655.1 Nuphar pumila
CGTTCCTCGGGACCTGAAGCTGCCGGGCTACGTCCCCGTGGTGCTCTCTGCGGAATCAATCCTCGGGATCTACGGTGCTGCTGGGCTTCTCCTGGTCTCCCTCGTCTGGATCATCACCGGTACCTTCTTCCCTCTCCTTCCACCGTTCATCTCTCTCTCTCTCTCTCTCTCAGTCGTTCTTTCTGTTTGATTCGCAAGGAAAATCCATATCTTGATTTTGGGGTACAAGACCCGTGGGAAAATTTTGACAGCACTGATGCAGAAGAAAAATTCGCGATTAAAACACACAAAAAAATTGGGTCTGTTCGGCTTAGGATTCAACTTAGAAGTACTGATACTGGATCCAGACCCGGATCCGACTAGATCTGCCACAAGAAAAAACCACATAGGTCAAATAAGGATTGCACAAACTAGTCTGATTCCTACGAGTCATATCGGGTGCAATCACATGGCACAAAATTTGTGCGTTAAGCACCTGATCAGGTCTTGGGCTCCACAACTCACAGGCCCTGTCCTCAAGATCGAGGGTGACCAGGTGCTTAATGCACAAATATTTGTGCAATCATATATTGCACCCGATCTTTTCACGGTTCCTATCCAACAAAATATTATTTGTGTTTTTTATATCGAAAAGTTGTGAATCTTATTTGAATATCGGGTCGGACTGGGGTCTGGTATTTGATTTCATAAACCGCACCTGGATCCGTGTGCAAACCAGTGTTGTCAGTATTGGTAGTATTGCCAGAAAATCGATAAATGTTTATTTTTTAATAAATATAAATTAGCTTAGAATTGATGTTTATATTATTTTAATGTGATTTTAATGGATACGTTCTGATTGACATGTAATATTTTTTAATTATTTTTTTGTTGATTCAGAATGATTCACTTGAGAATCGTCGTATCAGCCTATTCACCTGAATCATTGGCCAAACAATACAGGTCTTATTCAGATACTGACTACATTGGTGCTAACCAAACTTAATTAATGGGTCCCTTCTAAATAGTTAATTGAATCATTTCCTTTGTTACCAAACTCTGATCTTGCTAAATCAAGTCCAAATCAGGTCTTACCCACCTAAGCCTAATATTTCTCGTGTTTGATTGGCACATATATAGGCCCACAACAAAAGTGAAAGAAACATTTTTTTTTTTGGCTAATTGAGGGTTAAAACCCCTATAGCTGACCGCACATTGGCTGGCCAATGCTTGCTAAAACCCTCAACCTCCTCCTGCACACCAGCTAGTAAATCTAGCTTTCACCTTGCAGCAAGGGACGCCACCCGTGGATTTCGAACTTGTGTCATCCCATCAACTTGGTGACATTCACAAGTCGCCCCTTTGTGGGCACACGAAGAAACAATTAACACAGATTATTTTTGCTGTGAAATGTGTTGTTGTTGGGCTTTCAATGCACTTGGAGCTCAGTGATTTCTTTTGTGCCAGGAAACCGTCCAAAGACAACAAAGACTGATAGGGTGCTTATGTGCTGGTGGGCGTTTACTGGTTTGACGCATATCATTCTAGAGGGATACTTTGTTTTCTCTCCAGAGTTCTATAAGAAGGATACTCCTTTTTATTTTGCTGAGATGTGTAAGTTTCATGGCTTCCCCTATTCTTTGTATGATCTTTAATTAGGTACGCTCTCTAACTGTGCTATATAAAACTTAATTTTAGGGAAAGAATACTGCAAAGGCGACTCAAGATACTGTGCTAGAGATCCAGTAATTGTTATTAGTTTAGGAATTGCTGCTGTAGTAAATGGTCCAGCCAGCCTTCTTGCAGGGTAAGATCTCACTTCAAGCTATGTTTGCTGCTGTAGTCTATCTGTCTCTGCATATGATAATTGGTTGGTTGCATTATTTCGTTTTTAAGGTTTTTTTAGCAAAATGGTCTATGCCTTATTAAGGATTTTCAAAAACCAATCGGGGGGGCAGCTAGTGCAAGTCACTTTGTATTGGGACATTGCAGGTTCAAAACCCAATGGTATAATTGTATAATTAGTAGGGGTCTGCCTAACCCCAGCTTGCCTTTCAAAAAAAAATAAAATTGATTTTTCAAAAAGCATACTTCACGGGTCTTGGCAAAAAGCATAAGTCTTGCAACTAAGTCCCGAGGTTAAAATCCGTGTGACCCCCTTGAAAGAAACCATTAAAGGGAGCAAAATGTGATTTTTGCTCTTATAGAAACACTCTTTTGCCGCCCATAAGGGCTCCCCTTATCTGGTAGGAGCGACTTGAGAATGTCACCAAGTTGATGGGATGTTACAAGTTCGAAACTCACAGTTGGCGCCCCTTGTTAGAAGGTGAAAGCTGACTGTACTCCACTGCGAGCAGGAGAGACATCAAGAGTTTTATCAACCAGAAGCCAGCCAACGGGTAATTGGGGGAGGGAGGGGTGTTTCCTTTGGACTATCACCCCCCCCCCCCCCCCCCCCCCAAAAAAAAAGCTCTTTTGCCAAAGATTAATAAATTAAAAAGTGATGAAAATTTCGGTTCTACCCCAACTGAAAAACTTTTTGAGAAAAACTAATAATAAGGAAAAAAATGTCAACAATGCCTGAGGTATAATGGTCATTTCATCTGGCCACTTAACCATGGTCAACATCTGACTATGGTTAAACTAACACCTTCATGACAGAATGAATAGTTTGAGCTAATTGCAGAAAAGGTAGGGAACGATTTGCAAAAACACACAAGGCACAGATGTTTTTGCAAATAACCTAAAAGGCAGGGATCATCTCACAAAAATCTCTTTGGTATATAACTTATCTTGTTCTAATAATATCTTTAATTAATTCCATAAAGTCTCCCAACCCAAGCTTCCCAAGTAAATGTTTTTATAATCTCTCCTAGTTGAGTTTACTTTCGCAGATCTTTCTAATTAAAACATTATGTTAATTTTTTATGATAAATAAGATTAAAAAACACAGAAAAATGTATGTATTACAAACAAATTTTGTTGAGAACGTTATGCAAGGGGCTGGCCAAACCAATGCACATATATATATATATATATATATATACCAATGAGAAAGGAAAGTGATTTATGGAGATATTTGAGGAGAGTTTAGATAGATAGAGTTGTACATGATAACTCACGTTTTTTTGAAAAATTACAAGATGCCATGTACGTAACAATTTGTTTTTTTTGGACAACTGTACAAAGAAGGGCTAACAAATTCTTAATAACATTATCAGAAAACATTGCAAGAATGTCAATTTAGAAGAAGTAATCAAGCATTTAATTTTTGACACACATTACCCTTATGCTTTTATAATATTTTGAAATTAGTCCTTCTGTCAACTGCTGTTAGTTTGACCATGGTCAAACACTGATCATGGCTAACTGATTACCAAAATGTCCTTCATTAAATAGTTGTTAGTGTATTTAACTTTTTGCAAAATAGTTTCTACCCTATTCACATATTGCAAATTAGTCCTCGGACAAGAGCAGAATCGTCAATTTGTCTGTTTAAAAAAAAGCCAACTGTTGACCTCCAAGACTGATTTGCAAGGGTTAATGAAAAGGCAAGTACCGATTTGCAAAATAGCATAAGGTAGGGACTATTTTGCAAATCAACTATAAGTCAGACCAATTTGCAAAAAACCTTTGTTTACTTCTTTTTTGCGGCAGGAAATCGATAAGATATTAACCGGAATTGGCTATTTTTAATAAATATAAAAAATGCTTACAAATAATTTGTTTAATATTATTTAAATGGTTTTAACATGTGTCAAGTTCTGATTGACACAAAATATTTTTTAATTATTTTTAGCCGATTTAGAACTATCGCTGATTCACCTGAATCATTGGCCAAATGATTCAGGGTCAATACCGATATTGACAACATTGCTTTTTGTTTTTCCCTTTTATTCTCAAGATTCAGAGATTTTCTGTGGTGGTTTTAGCCATTTGCTTTCTTTTGTTGCTCGGTCTCTTTACTCCTTAACTCTGTTGCTTGCGCGCTTTGTTGTCTAGCTGACTTAGTGTGCTTTCGTTTTTTTTTTTCATGTAACTCCTCTATTGGATTAGACTACCAAACTAAAAGACTTAAAATGGCTTTGCTCTCAAACTTTAGGTAGCATTTTTACTTACTTTTAGCCAAAAAAAAAGAAAAAAGATACCTAAAGACAAGAAACCTCAAAGCAACCTTACTCACTGTTAAAGCTGCATAAAACTCAGTGGGCACCTCTCTCGACTTTGAGGGAGCCTCTTGCTTTGTCTTGCATAAGGTAAGGTGGTGCCCACATGTGGGCTCAAACTCATGGTAGGGGGAGACTTCCCCCATATGAGCAATCCCTTTAGTGTGGATGTCAATGGATGAGATTTTATCACATATTCAGCTGACTTCAATTCTGTTTAGTTGCATTTGGTAAAGCAAAAACCCTATCACATTACAATACGATGCAGATACGGTTTAGTCTTTTTGCAAATGGAATCCAATTAGTGGAATCCAATAGTCTTTTTGCAGATACAGATTTGGTATGAGTTTTTTACCATTCGAATTCGATTTAGACAGCATCCAATTAGTTGAATATGGTATCCAAATCCGATTAGTTTCAGATCATTTATTAATGAAACTATTTTGATGAATTCACAGGTACGCTGTGGCAACAAAGAAATCATACAGTTACATACTTCAGTTTGCCGTCAGTCTATCGGAGTTTTACGTTGAGATCGTCTATTTTTTCACTGCATTTTTGGAAGGAGACAAATTTGCAGTTAGCTCATATTACTACTGGAACTACTTTGTGGGGGCACACATCACTTGGGTTGTGATACCCGCGCTTGTTGCTATCAGGTCCTGGAGGATAATAACTGCAATATCTGTTCAGGAAAAGAGCAAAAGAACATGATGTAGTAGAATCACTTCTCAGGGTCATCAAAGTTTGTTTAGTGTTTATGGTTTGAAGTATTGACTATCCATCAATAATATTTCAATGCATATGTGCGGAATTGGTATGGATGGATGGGCATTTTCCAGCAACTGTTTTGCAAATTAGACGCTATGAATATGTTCCGCATGGTCCACTTGGTAGGAACCTGTAATATAATCATTTGTGGTAATTGGATAATCTATGATCTGGTTTCAGCAAAATCATGCAGCAGGATTCAAGAAAAAGAAAAAAGGGTGTTTTACATTATATGCACTATGCAGGAAGAGATATCAAAACCAAGTGCACGAGTAAGTCCTTAGACAACTATAACTTTAGTGCCTTGAATTTTGAAGCAAGATGAAACATCTTCATGATGTACTCCTGAATGTTTCCTTTGACCTTATACCTCATTGAGACAAGACTCGAAAGAAAGGTACTTGTCTCAACCTTTTTGTTTTTCGCAAAACATTTTTTTACTTTTTTAAGGAAATGTTTAGCATTTGCCTCTTCGAACATAGCGCCCCTGAAAGATTTTGGAATAGCACATTTCATAATCATGAGACTCATGCGATTAGATTGATTCCACCGTTCAGAGTTCTTTTTATCCTCAACAGAACTCTTATCCGTAAAAGCAGGTGGTTGATCTTCTCGTAGTGCGAGATCCAGATCCATACAATCAAGCACAATCATAACATTTTCTTTTCAGTTCTTGAAATTTGAACCGCTCAAAACAGGGATGGAATTAATGTTGGCAAATATCATAGAAGCAGAGGTATTAACTGAATAAAGAACAGATAAACTCACGATTAATATTCATATTTTCACATGCAATAACATAAAATGACATATTAAAAAGTGGTAAATCCCATTACAAGATACCCAGTACAACATTGACACTTAGTCTTTGGATAAAAGTGTCAACTTGTAAGTAGTACTCTCAATACAGTAATCAAAATATGGACAACCAGTCCTATCAAACAACAAACATTTCTTTGGACCAACTCATTATTCACATGAAAAATCGAATGATTATCCTATATTTATTACTGAAAGTATACATTTGGCCTCGGCCAAATAGTAATCTTCCTTTGAGCCAATCATTATTCGCATCAACCATAAATATATAACCATCACAATATTCTAAAATGAACTAACCTACACAACATAGGTTTCTTTGGTAACATATTGATTCAATTAATTCAACTTAAAATATCAGACCCAGAATCAGAAATAATACAAACGTTCAAATATATCGATAAGTGCATAAGAGTAACAAAGTGAAAAATATGAGAAAATGAGAAAGAGAGTCGATCTAACTCCCACTACAAGAAAATAGGTTATTAGCGACAGAATAATTCTGTCGCTAGTTAGCGACGGATTAACGAGAGAAACACAACCGTCGCTATAAACAATAAAATTTACGAAAATAGCGACGGAATATATCCCGTCGCAAAATCCGTCGCTAATGAGCGACGAATTTTGCGAGGGAATATTTTGTCGTAATAGATGCACCATTTAGCGACGTCGTTTGCGACGGAAAATATTCTGTCGCTATTTGGCGACGGAATATATTCTGTTTCCATTGTCGTGTTTTGATTTACGTCGGCTTAGCGACAGAATTAATCTGTCGCTAAGCCGTCGCTAAATATCGCATAACCCTAATCATAGCCCTCTTTTTCTTTTCTTCTTTCGTTGCTTTCGCTCCCGCCCGCCGCCCTCTACCTCCCACCGCCCTATCCGTCTCGTCGGCCTCTCTCCGGCCCCCACCGTTCGCCGGCTGCCGATCCCCGTCAGCCTTCCGCCGCCGCCCGAAGATATGTAATTTGTAAAATTTTGGCATGGGATTGACCCTCTGCTGTTCCGGCAGGGGGTCTACCCCCTGCGGTTTCCGGTAGGTGGTCGACCCCCTGCGGTTTCCGGTAGGGGGTCGACCCCCTACGGTTTCCGGCAGGGGGTCGACCCCCTGCGTTTTCCGGCAAGGGGTCGACCCCATGCGTTTCATTAGGTCATTAGGTGTTGGGCTTCTCAAGGCCTATGCAAGATATTTTCATTTGCCTCAGTTTTGTTTTTGGCAGGTGGCGACTTTATTTTAAAACAGTGTTTTTTGCAGATTTCTCAATGGAACCTGCTTGTGCTTAGCCACTCGTGGTAAGTAAGTGACAAAAACAATGCAAACCGGGTAAATACCCGTGGTGAGTAAGTGATGCAAGCGCATCACATGTTATTTAATTTATTGGATGTAACACTTTATTGTTCACACACTCACTTAGTTGTTGATATCTAGGGTTGCTTTGTTGGAGTTTGGAGATGATGCTGAGCATGATTTTAATGTATGAAAATAGAAGTGTTCTTATTTTTGGAGTACGAATTCCATGCTAGGCATGGTAGTAGTTAGTGGAATATTGAATTATGTTTGCTGCAGGTACATGTTTGACATTTGTTTGATATGAATGATTTTGATGTATTGCAATGTTTGATGTAATTGTATTCATGCTTGCATGTAGTTACCTTCAATATGATTATGACTTCCATGTGAAATTGTATAATGAAAGCATGTTTTGAATAAATGTATCATGTCATTAATAGTTTGCACATCAAAATATTAAGTTATCAATGCATGCATCATAATTCTTGTTATTGTATGACATCATATATTGCATGATAAATTTGATATTTTCTTCATCATAGCATTCTGACACTACAAGAAAATTGCTAATTAGCGACGACATTTTTCCGTCGCCAATTAGCGACGGCTTAGCGATCGTCACTAATCCGTCGCTAAGTTTTATGATATTCGCAGATGTAGCGATAGAAAATGGTCCGTCGCTAAGCCATCGCTAAGTAGCGACGGACCAGTTTTGTCGTAACAACAAGATGTGGTTAGCGACGGATGGGGCGACGGTATTTTTCCGTCGCTACTTAGCGACGCCGTGAGCGACAAACATATTCCGTCGCTAAGGAGTTGTATATATTTGCGTCGGCTTAGCGACAGAATAAGTTCGTCGCCAATCCGTCGCTAATTTTCGTGTAAATCTGATCAGAACCCTTTTCCCTCTTTTCCTGTTTCCTCTCTCCCGCCCTCCCTACGCAGCCCGACGCCTTCCGCCGCCGCCCCGTGGCCTGCCGCCCCGCGTTCCGCCCGAGCCGTCGCCCCGCCGACCGACCGTTGCCTCGCCGGAGACAGGTTCGCCCGCCCTACGCGTTTCCAGAAGGGGATAAACCCCCTGCCTTTCCGGCATGGGGGGTTGACCCCCTGCCGTGCCTTTACGGCAGGGGGTTTAACCCCCTTCCCTGCCGGAAACGCAGGGGGTTTAACCCCCTGCGTTTCCGACAGGGGGGGTCTACCCCCTGCCGGAAAGGCATGGGGGGTCGACCCCCTACCGTGCTTTCCGGCATGGGGGGTTGACCCCTTGCCGGAAAGGCATGGGGGGTACCCCCCTCTGCCGGAAACGCAGGGGGTTAAACCCCCTGCCTTTCCGGCAGGGAGTCGACCCCCCGTGCCTTTACGGCAGGGGGTTTAACCCCCTTCCCTGTCGGAAACGCAGGTGGGTTAACTCCTGCGTTTCCAGCAGGTCGACCCCGGCAGGGGGGGTTGACCCCCTGCCGAAAGGCAGGGGGTTAAACCCCCTGCCGTGCCGGAAAGGGATGACGGGGATGACGGCACGGCAGGGGGTCGACCCCCCATGCCTTTACGGCAGGGGGTTTAACCCCCTGCCTTTACGGCACAGCAGGGGGTTTAACCCCCTGCGTTTCTGGCAGGGGGGGTCGACCCCCTGCCTGAAACGCGGGTGGTTTAACCTCTGCGTTTCCAGCAGGGGGTTTAACCCTCTTCCGTTCCGGAAACGCAAGGGTTTAACCCTTGCGTTTCCGGCATGGGGGGTCGACCCCCTGCCTTTCCGGCAGGGGGTTAACCCCATGCCGAAACAGACAGGGGGTTAACCCCATGACAGAACAGGCAGGAGGTTAACCCCTTGCGTTTCCGGCAGGGGGTCGACCCCCCTGCCTTTCCGGCAGGTCGACCCCGACAGGGGGTCGACTCACTGGCGGAAAGGCTGGGGGTCAGTTAAACCCCTATGTTCCGTAAGGGGGTCGACCCTCTACCGGAACAGCAGGGGAGTCGACCCCTTGCCGGAACATCTGCCTTTTTTTGTGGTGAGTTTTTTTTAAAACTGCATTTTTTGTGCAGATTTTTCAACGGAACCAACTCGTGCTCAGCCACCTGTGGTAAGTAAATGACAAAAACAATGCAAATCGGGTAAATACCCGTGGTGAGTAAGTGATGCAAGCGTATCACATGTTATTTAATTTATTAGATGTAACACTTTATTGTTCACACACTCACTTAGTTGTAGATATTTCGGGTTGCTTTGTTGGAGTTCGGAGATCATGCTGAGCATGATTTTAATGTAGGAATATGGAAGTTTTCTTATTTTTGGAGTACGGAGTCCATGCTAAGCATGATAGTAGTTAGTGAGATATTGAAGTGTGTTTGCTGCAGGTACATGTTTGCCATTTGTTTGATATGAATGATTATGATGTATTGCAATGTTTGATGTAATTGTATCCATGCTTGCATGTAGTTACTTTCAATTTGATTTTGACTTCCATGTGAAATTTTATAATAAAAGCATGCTTCAAATGATTGTATCGTGTCATTAATAGTTTGCACATGAAAATATTAAGTTATCAATGCATGCATCAAAATTCTTGTTATTGTTTGACATAGTATATTGCATGATAAATTTGATATTTTCTTCATCGTAGCATTCTGATTGTTTTTTTTTAATTCGTTAGGATACTATTCGTAACATCATACGACAAAATGACTGCAAACCGTGAATGAATGTACCGTAGGATAGTGGACAATGAGTTAAATCATGAATATATGGATGGTGTTGACAGTTTTATTGAATTTGCAACGGCAAGTGTCAATACAGTAGATCTCACAGGTCGGATTAGGTGTCTTTGCAAGATTTGTAAGAATAATCGATTTGTAGAACCTCATGGCGTTAGACATCACCTATACAGGAAGGGTTTTGTGAGTGATTATCAGAACTGGATGTTTCATGGAGAAGAATTTAGAAACGATTTTGATGCACGGGTGAATGTGGTGCACAATAATCCATATACGAATTTGATATTTGATGCCGCAGGAACAGAACTGGGTTCTGCTATGAGTTCTGGTGATGTAAGAACTGCCATAGATGAAGAATCACCAAACGATGCAGCTAGTAGATTTTATGATTTACTTAAAGATGCTGATGAGCCACTTTGGAACGGTTGTGAGAGTCACACTATCTTGTCTGCAGTTCTTCAACTAATGAATTTGAAGTCCGAGTATAATTTGAGTCAATCATGTTTTGACCGTTTGTGCATGATTGTGAAGAGTATGTTGCGTAAAGATGAGAAATTGCCACAAAATTTCTATCGTGCGAAAGTTATGGTCAACGCTTTAGGTATGGGTTACAAAAAGATTGATGTTTGTCTAAATCACTGCATGTTGTATTTCAAGGAGCAGGAAAACGACATATCATGCCCGTCATGTGGGCATCCTCGGTTCAAGCCAAAGACAAGAGGCAATGGTAGCACAAGGCAATGGTAGCTCCGCTACTTTCCTATCACTCCTAGATTGCAGCGATTGTATATGTCTTCAAGGACAGCTAAACGCATGAGATGGCTTGCAAATAAAGTTTGACACGATGAAAACAAGATCACGCATCTTGTTGACGCTGAAGCTTGAAAGCACTTTGATCGTACTCATCAGAACTTCGCAATGGAAGTGCGAAATGTTAGACTCGGTCTATTTACAGATGGATTTAATCCATTTGGGGGTAGATCAACTCCATACTCATGCTGGCCAGTATTTGTAACTCCATACAACCTTCCACCAAGCTTGTGTATGAAACATCCAAATCTTTTCTTGTCTCTGTTGATCCCTGGTCCGACCTCACCTGAACAAAATCTTGATGTATATCTAAGGCCATTGATTGATGAATTAAAAGTATTGTGGGATGACGGTGTTACCACGTATGATGCCCACAAAAAACAAAATTTCAACATGAAGGCCGTTGTTCTATGGACAATCAATGACTTCCCTGCATATGGTATGTTATCTGGTTGGAGCACACATAGGAGGTTGGCTTGTCCGTACTGCATGAAGGATTCCAAAGCTTTTAGATTGAGGCATGGAAGGAAGCCTTGCTGGTTTGAGTGCCATCGTCGATTTCTACCCAGCGATCATCCGTTCCGACGTCAAAAGAATGCATTTAAAGCAGGCACAACTGAAACGGAAGGTCCATCCTCAAGATTGTCCGGCATAGAGATTCTAAGAAGATTGCGATACTTTCCAGATGTATTAACAGATGCCCGCAGTCCTACACCCTTCTGTGGATTTGGAAAGGATCACAATTGGACGAAAAAATCTATTTTTTGGGAACTACCGTATTGGTCGACCCTATTGATACGACATAATTTGGATGTGATGCATGTAGAGAAAAATGTGTTTGATAATGTGTTCAATACAGTAATGAATATTAAAGGAAAAACGAGGGATAATCCGAAAGCCCGTATGGATTTAAAATTAATATGTAAAAGACCAGAGTATAATGGCAAAGTACTGAAACCAAAGGCGAAGTACGTGCTCGGACCTGATCAAATAAAACATGTATGTCAATGGTTGAGACAACTGAGATTTCCAGATGGATATGTCTCTAACATTGCTCGGGCTGTGAAGATTGACGATGGACAGTTATATAGGTTGAAGAGCCATGATTGTCATATATTTATGCAACGATTAATACCCCTAGCATTCCATGATATGTTAGACAAACCTATATGGGGGGTATTGTCTGAGTTGAGCGGATTTTTTAGAACATTGTGCGCATCGGAGGTTGTTGTATCAGATGTAAAGAATCTCGAGGACTCTGTCATCACCACTGTTTGTCTGTTAGAAAAGATATTTCCGCCAGCATTTTTCGATGTTATGGAACATTTGATCATACATCTGCCATATGAACTAAGGGTTGGTGGCCCTGTGCAATATCGATGGATGTACCCATTTGAAAGGTATATGTTTTTTTATATTTGTCTCTTTAATGACAAATATTTAAAATTTGAAATGTATATTCTTGTCAGATACATGTTCGACCTAAAAAAAAGGTTCGTAATAAAGCAAGAGTAGAAGGCTCTATTTGTGAGGCGTACACTTTAGAAGAGATTTCAAATTTCTCATCTATGTACTTCGAACCTCATATTCCAACACGTTACACATGCTCGCCCCGTAACGATGATGGAGAACAAGTAGCTGTAGCTGACAAGCTGTCGATATTTAAACCACTTGGGCATGCATTTGGTAGTTTCCGATCAAGGCTATTGACAGATCGAGAGCAAGACGCATCACACATCTATATTCTTTTTAATTGCTCAGCGATCGACCCATACATCGAGTAAGTATATGTATATGCAACTCAATTATAAATCCTTTTATGTTCTATATGTGGATACATGGCTCTGTAATATAAGTATTTGTGGTTTGCAGATGATTTGATCTGGAGTTGCAAAGCGAAGTTTCACATCTCACTGATGCAGAAGTACAAAAAGAACGTGAAACTAAGTTTGTGGAGTGGTTGAAACAATTGGTAAAGAAGCTAACATAAATTTTGTACTTATAAACAACACTAAGTTACTTAATTGATCGTGATCACAATAATTGTTTATGTCTGTGCGTAGGTTCGCCATGGTGATGTTAAAGATCAAGGAATATGTGATTTAGAAAATGGTCCGACCAAAGTTGTGCAATGCTACAACGGGTATATCGTAAATGGTTATCGATTCCATACAAAAGACTACGATATAAACAAATCAACGATAAATAGTGGCGTGTGTGTCAAGGGTAGCAGCTACGGTGAAAATGAACATGATTACTACGATGTTATATAGGAAATAATGGAGTTGACTTACTTAGGCATGAATAACAGGGTTACGATATTCAAGTGTCATTGGTTTGATCCAACTGCAACAAGACTCGACAAAGCTTCAGGCATTGTGGAGGTGAATCATAAATCCAGGTTTGGAACATATGAACCATTCATATTAGCCTCGCAAGCTCAACAAGTTTATTATACTTCATATCCGAGTATAAAAAAGTCACATAGAAATGAATGGTGGGCAGTTTGCAAGGTGAAATTCAAACTATACCCCGAGTATGATCAGTTACAGGAAGATGAGTTAGCTGAAGACAGTGATTACTATCAATCAGATAATGTCTATGACTTCGCTTATGGTCACGATGTTGCGCATGATATGCATGTCATATCTCCATTGGCCGATGAAACATTCATAGAGGAATGTGATCCAAATGATGTACCAAGTGGATGGGCAAACAATGAAGAATAAGAAGAAAGTCAAACTAGTGACGAGGAAGAATTCTCAAGCTAGTGAGCAAAATCTTATACTACAAACCTCTATTTAAATGCATTTTAATACTTGATGTGAGTTGTATTGCAATACTTGGTGTGAATGATTAAAAATTTTATTTCAATGTATTGTAATACTTGATACGAATGATTCGAATGCATTGTAATACTTGATGTGAATGATTTCAATTATCTGAATGTATTATAATTTATGCAACGAATGATTTGAATTAGTGCAATACTTGATGTGAATGATTTGAATTATTTGAATGCATTGCAATGCTTGATGTGAATGACTTGAATGCATTGTAATACTTGATGTGAATTATTTGAATGTATTGTATGACATATGTTATTTGTTAGAATATGGTTCGTGGAGGTTATAGTGGTCGCTCATCCAGTAGTAGCCAGGCTCAGCCTTCATCTTCATGGGCTCCTATGATAGGTATATCATATAACTAATTGGATGCTTGATTAGTTCAAATGCGCATTCTCAGAATTTCTAATATATTTTTTTACAGATGATGTTGCGCCTGTACACAACCCACCTACACCAGTTGATCACACAAGTCAACAGCCAACACAGGAAACAGGGTCTTCTCAGGCTGGCACAAGAAGACTCATTCGAATAGTGTATATCGATAATCGACCGTAAGTATTTCGTTTTCAATTATTGCATATCTTTTAAATATTTTATATTGATATTTACTGTGTAACAATTCATGTGCAGCACGAGGTTTGAGCTACAAGAAGTAGTACGGGAGATTAGGAATTCACTTCTTCAACATCTACCAGGACCAGTTGCTCAATGGAAAGAGTACCCAAAGGAGGTGTTATACAGATTGTGGTCCTCATTCATGGTATACAGTTGTTCCTCATAGTTAATGTGTTTCATAGTTAATTTATTTAAGCAATGTCTACAGAATGACTGAAAATATTTGTAGGCTTCGAATCGCTTCGCAACTACGGAGGAAGAAAATGATGCAAGGAAGGTGTGGCAGAAGGTGGCTGCCAATCGATTTGCAGACAAGCTGCACACTATGAAGACTATAGCAAAAAAAGCATCTGGCGTAGTAGATGATCCATTACTGTGGAAGGGCCATGGTCCTATTACTATCAGGAGAGATTACTGGGATGAAATATGCGATAAGTGGGCGGGAGATGCATTTAGAAATCGCTCTGCAAAGGCTGCACAAAATCGATCGAAGATGCACGAAGCCCATCTACACACAGGTGGATCTAAGACATTTAGGAGTCACCTGAAGAAAATGGTAACTCATCAATATATAATATTAATTTTATAAGTATTGTTGCAAACTTGTGTACTAAATCTTTTGTCATTTAACTTCGCAGGAAGCAGAAAAAGGAGGCAGTGTACCATATAAGGATGTGTTTGTTGAAACACATAAATGAAAGACCACGAGAGTCTTCGTATCAGAGAAGGCGAGAACAACTACGGTATGTATTTATTCTATTAATAATCATTGCAATATATATGCAAGTTATCATAATGTTATCATTAATTATTAATGAATACTTTAAACATTATTTTGTAGGAGGCATATGAGCAACAGATGGTAGAGCGATATGGCGATGACGCTACTCAGCATCCATCATTTGATCCTACAGCATGGGTGACTGTAGCAGGTGAACACAAAAAAGGTCGCATGTTCGGGTTTGGGAGTAATATGAACACTTCAGCAGTTATTGGTTCTTCCAGTTATGACTCACCGACTTCTTGCGCTGACATAAGCTCCAAGCAGCCGACTATTCTTTCCGGTGATGATGTACGCGAGATCATTAATGAATCACTGAATAACTACTTCCAATACACCGTCGCCCCCTTTCTCCGAAATGAGATCAAGGTCGTTGTTCAGGATAGGGGATCTTCGATTCCAGGTCCCTCTCAGGTATAATCACATATTCAGTTTTTTGTCTGCCTTAGAACACATATGAGCATAATCGAATCACATATATAACTTTTTGCCCGCCTAAGAACACATATGAGCATGTTATAATCACATATTCAGTTTTTTGACTGCCTTAGAGCACATATGAGCATGCTATAATAACATATAGAGTTTTTTTATTGCATTAGAGCACATATGAGCATGCTATAATCACATATAAAGTTTTTTTTCCTGCCTAAGAACACATATGAGCATGATAGAATCACATATAAAGTTTTTTTGACTGCATTAGAACACATATGAGCATGCTAGAATCACATATATAGTTTTTTGACTTCCTAAGAACACATATGAGCATATTATAATCACATATTCAGTTTTTTTGACTCCCTTAGCACACATATGAGCATGCTATAATAACATATAGAGTTTTTTTACTGCCTTAGAACACATATGAACATGCTATATATCATTTATGATAGAATCACATATAAATTTTTTTGCTTTGCCTGCCTTAGAGCACATATGAGCATGCTATAATCACATATTCAATTTTTTGACTGCCTTAGCACACATACGAGCATGATCGAATCACATATATAGTTTTTTGCCTGCCTTAAAGCACATATGAGCATGGTAGAATCACATATAGAGTTTTTCTAGATGCCTTAGAACACATATGAACATGCTATAATCACATATTCAATTTTTTGACTGCCTTAGCACACATATGAGCATGATAGAATCACACATATATATATATATATATATATATATATATATATATATATATATAACTTTTTGTCTGCCTTAGATCACACATGAACACATGATAGAATCACATATAGTGTGTAATTTATTTCATTATATTTTGTTTATCAATAGTGACTGTTCTTTTCTTGTGTAGGCTGCTAGCGATAATCAGCGTAGTGGAGCTGAAGGGACAGATAAAGACAATGAACAAGAAGATGCACAAAATCTTGGCGATGATTAGAGGACTGTGTTGAAGAAGTTTTATTTTTTTTATGTTTCCTAATTGTAATTGTTGAATTGTAAATAATTAAACTTCTTAATTTTAAGGTGGAACGATTAATTGTTGTAGATTCTTGTTATATAAAATTTTTTTTGTGGTTTTTTTTTATTTACAGGAAATATAAATTGTACAGGAAATAGAACTTGCTCGGTATTTAATTTTCAAATAATTTTTTTTTAATTTTTTTTCGTGTTTGCGACGGATTAGCGACGGAACCATCCGTCGCTATTTATATTAATCTAGCGACGGCATAGCGACAGAAGTAAATCTGTCGCCAAGCCGTGGTCGCCGTTTACTACCGGCAGATTGGCGACGGAATATAGCACTCGTTATTCTGTCGTAATTAGCGACGGACCTGGCGACGGAATAATTCCGTCGCCAGTTAGCATCGAAATATTCACGACATAAGCATACTGTTGCCTCGTTGTCGCTAATCCGTCGCTAACCATGTTAGCGACGGATTAGCGACGGAATGTGGTCGTCGCTAATCTACTGCTTTGTTGTAGTGTGATGGTTCTCTATTAATTGGTTAGGTTATTATTCGTAACATCATACGAAAATGACTACAAACCGTAAATGGATGTACCGTAGGATAGTGGATAATGAGTTGTCGCATGAATATATGGATGGTGTTGAAAGTTTTATTGAATTTGCAATGGCAAGTGTCAGTACAGTGGATCCCACAGGTCGGATTAGGTGTCCCTACAAGATTTGTAAGAATAATCGATTTGTAGAACCTCATGGCGTTAGACATCACCTATACAGGAAGGGCTTTGTGACTGATTATCAGAATTGGACGTTTCATGGAGAAGAATTTAGAAACAATTTTGATGCACGGGTGAATGTGGTGCACGATAATTCATATATGGATTTGATATTTGATGCCGCAGGAACAGAACTGGGTTTTGCTATGAGTCCTAGTGATGTAAGAACTGCAGTAGATGAAGAATCACCAAATGATGCAACTAGTAGATTTTATGATTTACTTAGAGATGTTGATGAGTCACTTTGGAACGGTTGCGAGAGTCACACTATCTTGTCTGCAATTCTTAACCTAATGAATTTGAAGTTCGAGTATAATTGAGTCAATCATGTTTGGACTGTTTGTGCATGATTGTGAAGAATATATTGCCCAAAGATGAGAAATTGCCACAAAATTTCTATCGTGCGAAAGTTATGGTCAACGCTCTAGGTATGGGGTATAAAAAGATTGATGCTTGACTAAATCACTGCATGTTGTATTTCAAGGATCATGAAAACAACATATCATGCCCGTCATGTGGGCATCCTCGGTTCAAGCCAAAGACAAGAGGCAATGGTAGCACGAGATCAAAGGAAGTTTCATACAAGTCGCTCCGCTACTTTCCTATCACTCCTAGATTGCAACAATTATATATGTCTTCAAGGACAGCTAAACACATGAGATGACATACAAATAAAGTTCGACACGATGAAAACAAGATCACGCATCCTGTTGACGCTGAAGCTTGGAAGCACTTTGATTGTACTCATCAGAACTTCTCAATGGATGTGCGAAATGTTAGACTCGGTCTATGTACAGATGGATTTAATCCAGTTGGGGGTAGATCAACTCCATACTCATGCTGGCCAGTAATTGTAACTCCATACATCCTTCTACCAAGCTTGTGTATGAAACATCCAAATCTTTTCTTGTCTCTGTTGATCTCTGGTCCGACCTCACCTGACCAAAATCTTGATGTATATTTAAAGTCATTGATTGATGAACTAAAAGTACTGTGAATGACGGTGTTACCACGTATGCTGCCCACAAAAAACAAAATTTTAATATGAAGGTCGATGTTCTATGGACAATCAGTGACTTCCCTGCATATGGTATGTTATCTGGTTGGAGCACACATGAGAGGTTGGCATGTCTGTACTGCATGGAGGATTTTAAAGCTTTTAGATTAACGCATGGAAGGAAACCTTGCTGGTTTGAGTGCCATCATCGATTTCTGCCCAGCGACCATTCGTTCCAACGACAAAGGAATGTGTTTAGAGCAGGCACAACTGAAATGGAAGGTTCGTCCACAAGATTGTCTGACATAGAGATTCTAAGAAGATTGCGATACTTTCTAGATGTATTAACAGATGCCCGCAGTCCAACACCCTTCCGTGGATTTGGGAAGGATCACAATTGGACAAAGAAATCTATTTTTGGGGAACTACCATATTGGTCGACCCTATTGATACGACATAATTTGGATGTGATGCATGTGGAGAAAAATGTGTTTGATAATGTGTTCAATAAAGTAATTAATGTTAAAGAGAAAACGAAGGATAATCCGAAGGCCCGTATGGATTTAAAAGTAATATGTAAAAGACCATAATTGAAACTTAAAGAGTATAATGGCAAAGTACTGAAACCTAAGACAAAGTACGTGCTTGGACCTGATCAAATAAAGCATGTATGTCAATAGTTGAGACAATTGAGATTTTCAGATGGATATGTTTCTAACATTACTCGGGTTGTGAAGATTAACGATGGACAATTATATGGGTTGAAGAGCCATGATTGTCATGTCATTATGCAATGATTGATACCCGTAGCATTCCATGATATGTTAGACAAACCTATATGGGGGGTATTGTCTGAGTTGAGTGGATATTTTAGAACATTGTGCGCATCGGAAGTCGTAGTTACTGATATAAATAATCTCGAGGACTCTGTCATCACCACTGTTTATCTGCTAGAAAATATTTTTCCGCCATCATTTTTTGATGTTATGGAACATTTGATTATACATTTGCCATAAGAACTAAGGGTTGGTGGCCCTGTGCAATATCGATGGATGTACCCATTTAAAAGGTATATATTTTTTTATATTTGTCTCTTTAATGACAGATATTTCAAATTTGAAATGTATATTTTTGACAGATGCATGTTTGACCTCAAAAAAAAGGTTCGTAATAAAGCTAGAGTATAAGACTCTATTTGTGAGACGTACACTTTAGAAGAGATTTCAAATTTCTTATCTATGTACTTTGAACCTCACATTCCAACACGTTACACATGCCCGCCTCGTAACGATGATGGAGAACAAGTAACTGTAGCAGCTGTCGATATTTCAACCACTTGGGCATGCATTTGGTAGTTGCCGATCAAGGCTCTTGACAGATCGAGAGCAAGACGAAACAGACATCTATATTCTTTTTAATTGCTCAGTGATCGACCTATACATCGAGTAAGTATATATAGACGCAACACAATTATAAATCCTTTTATGTTCTATACGTGCATACATGGTTTGGTAATATAAGTATTTGTGGTTTGCATACGATTTGATCTGGAGTTGTGAAGAGAAGTTTCACATCTCACTGATGTAGAAGTACAAAAAGAACGTGAAACTAAGTTTGTGGAGTAGTTGAAACAATTGGTAAGGACGCAAACATAAATTTTATACTTGTAAACAATACTAAGTTACTTAATTGGTCATAATCACAATCATTGTTTATGTCTGTGCGTAGGTTCGCCATGGTGATGTTAAAGATCAAGGAATATGTGATTTAGAAAATGGTCCGAGCAAAGTTGTGCAATGCTGCAACAGATACATTATAAATGGTTATCGATTCCATACAAAAGATTACAGTATAAACAAATCAATGATGAATAGTGCCGTGTGTGTCAAGGGTAGCAGCTACGGTGAAAATGAACATGATTACTACGGTGTTATAGCGGAAATAATGGAGTTGACTTACTTAGGCATAAATAATAGGGTAACTTTATTCAAGTGTCATTGGTTTGATCCAACTGCAACATGACTCGACAAAGCCTCAGGCATTGTGGAGGTGAATCATAAATCAAGGTTTGGAACATATGAATCATTCATATTAGCCTCGCAAGCTCAACAAGTTTATTATACTTCATATCCGAGTATAAAAAAGTCAGATAGAAATGAATGGTGGACAGTTTGCAAGGTGAAGTCCAAACTATACCCTGAGTATGATCAGTTACAGGAAGACAAGTTAGCTGAAGACAGTGATTACTATCAATCAGATGATATTTATGACTTCTCTTATGGTCACGATGTTGCGCATGATATGCATGTCATATCTCAATTGGCCGATGAAACATTCATAGAAGAAGGTGATCCAAATGATATACCAAGTGGATGGGTAAACAAAGAAGAAGAAGAAGAAGAAGAAGAAGAAGAAGAAGAAGAATATGAAAGTCAAACAAGTGACGAGGAAGAATTCTCAAGCTAGTGAGCAAAATCTTGTAATACAAACCTCTATTTGAATGCATTGCAATACTTGATGTGAATGATTTAAATTATTTGAATGTATTGTAATACTTAATACGAATGACTTGAATGTATTGTAATACTTGATGTGGATGATTTGAATTATTTGAATGTGTTGTAATACTTGATACGAATGATTTGAATGCATTGCAATACTTGATGTGAATGATTTGAATGTATTATAATACTTGATGCGAATGAATGGGTTGTATTGCAATACTTGATGTGAATGATTTGAATTATTTAAATGTATTGTAATACTTGATGCGAATGATTTGAATATATTGCAATACTTGATGCGAATGATTTGAATATATTGCAATACTTGATGCGAATGATTTGAATGCATTGCAATACTTGATGTGAATGACTTGAATGTATTGTAATACTTGATGTGAATGACTTGAATGTATTGTAATACTTGATACAAATGAATGAGTTGTATTGTACTTGATGTGATTGATTTAAATTATTTGAATGTATTGTAATACTTGTTGTGAATCATTTGAATGTATTGTAATACTTGATGCGAATTATTTGAATATATTGTATGACATTTGTTATTTGTTAGAATATGGTTTGTGGAGGTTACATTGATCGTTTATCCAGTAGTAGCCAGGCCCAGCCTTCATCTTCACGGGCTCCTGTGATAGGTATATCATTTAACTAATTGGATGCTTGATTAGTTGAAATGCGTATTCTGAGAATTTCTAACATATTTTTTTACAGATGTTGTTTCGCCTGTACACGACTCACCTACACCAGTTGATCACACAAGTTAGCACCCAACACATGATGCAGAGTCTTCTCAGTCTGGCACAAAAAGACTCATTCAAATAATGTATATCGATAATCGACCGTAAGTATTTCATTTTCAATTATTGCATATCTTATAAATATTTTATATTGATATTTACTGTGAACCAATTCATATAGAGCACGAGGTTTGAGCCACAAGAAGTAGTACATGAGATTAGGAATTCACTTCTTCAACATCTACCAGGACCAGTCGCTCAATGAAAAGAGTATCCAAAAGAGGTGATAGACAGATTGTGGTGCTCATTCGCGGTATACCGTTGTTTGTCATAGTTAATGTGTTTCATATTTAATTTTTTTTTTATAATCATCTCTACTAACTTTTTGAAAATATATATAGGTTTCGAATCGTTTCACGACTACGGTGGAGGAACATGATGCAAGGAAGGTGTGGCAGAGGGTGGTTGTCAATCGATTTGCAGACATGCTACACAATATGAGGACTGCAACAAAAAAAACATCTGGCGGAATAGATGATCCACTACAGTGGAAGGGCCATGACCCTATTACTATCATGAGAGATTATTGGTAGGAAATGTGTGACAAGTGGGCGAGGGGTGCATTTCGAAATCGCTCTGCGAAAGCTGCACAAAATCGAGCGAAAATGCTCGAAGCCCATCTACACACATGTGGATCTAAGACTTTTGGAAGCCACTTGAAGAAAATGGTAACTCATCAATATATAATATCAATTTTATAAGTATTGTTGCAAACTTGTTAACTAAATCTTTTATCACTTAACTTCGCAGAAAGCAGAAAAAGGAGGCATTGTACCATACAGAGATGTGTTTGTTAAAACACATAAACGGAAGACCACAGGAGTATTCGTATCAGAGAAGGCGAGAATAACAATAGTATATATTTATTATATTAATAATTATTGTAATATGCAAGTTATCATAATGTTATCATTAATTATTAATGCATACTATAAACATTATTTTGTAGGAGACTTATGAGCAACAGATGGTAGAGCGATATGGCGACGACGCTACTCAGCATCCATCATTTGATCATGTAGCATGGGTGACTGCATCAGGTGAACCAAAAAAGGGTCGTGTGTTCGGGTTTGAGAGTAATATGAACACTTCACATGTTATTGCTTCTTCCAGTTACGACTCACAGACTTCTTCCGTCGACATAACCTCCAAGCAACATCCTATTCTTTCCGGTGATGATGTATGCCAGATCGTGAAGGACACAATGCGTGACTACTTCCATGAAACCGTCGTCGACGTTCTCCGAGTTGAGTTCAACAGTTTTTTGCTGAACAGGGGAACTTCGACTGCACGTCACTCTCAGGTATGAAAGTTTCATGCAATATATTACATGTCGTTAGATTTCATGTAACTTTGATTGCCTTAACATATTCAGTTTTTTTGACTGCCTTAGAACACATATGAGCATGCTATATCACATATTTAGTTTTTTGACTGCCGTAGAACACATATGAGCATGCTAGAATCACATATACAACTTTTTGCTTGCCTTAGAACACATATGAGCACGGTAGAATCACATATAGAGTTTTTCTGACTGCCTTAGAACATATATGAGCATGCTATAATCACATATTCAGTTTTTTGACTGCCTTAGAATACATATGAGCATGATCGAATCATATATATAGCTTTTTGCCTGCCTTAGAGCACATATGAGCATGCTATAATCACATATAAAGTTTTTTGACTGCCTTAGAGCACATATGAGCATGATAGAATCACATATAAAGTTTTTTTTACTGCCTTAGAACACATATGAGCATGCTATAATCATATATTCAGTTTTTTGACTGCCTTAGAATACATATGAGCATGCTATAATCACATATTCAGTTTTTTGACTGCCTTAAAACACATGAGAATGCTGGAATCACATATAGAGTTTTTTTACTGCCTTATAACAATATCATTCTTGATAGAATCACATATAAAGTTTTTTGCTTTGCCTGCCTTAGAGCACATATGAGCATGATAGAATCACATATAAAGTTTTTTTGACTGCCTTAGAACACATATGAGCATGTTATAATCACATATTCAGTTTTTTTACTGCCTTAGAACACATATGAGTATGATCGAATCACATATATAGCTTTTTGCCTGCCTTAGAGCACATATGAGCATGGTAGAATCACATATAGAGTTTTTTTGGCTGTCTTAGAACACATATGAGCATGATATAATCAATATAGAGTTTTTTTACTGCCTTAGAACACATATCATTCGTGATAGAATCACATATAGAGTTTTTTGTCTGCCTTAGAGCATATATGAGCATGATAGAATCACATATAGAGTTTTTTTACTGCCTTAGAACACATATGAGCACATGATAGAATCATATATAGTGTATAATTTATTTCAATATATTTTGTTTATTAATACTGACTGTTCTTTTCTTGTGTAGGTTGCTGGCGATAATCAGCATAGCGAAGCTGAAGAGACAGATCAAGGCAATGAACAAGAAGACGCACAAAATCTTGGCGATGATTAGATTAATGTGTTGAATTTGTTCTATTTTTTTTTTGTTTTGAAAATGTAATTATTGAATTTTAAATAATTAAACTTGTGAATTTTAAAGTGGAACGATTAATTGTTTTAGTTTTCTTTTATATGTAATTTTATGTGTACTTTGTTTTTTATTTACAGGAAATATAAATTATACAGGAAATATAAATTGTAGCGTTCTCGATGTTTAATTTTCAAATATTTTATTTTTATTTTTTTTCTTGTTTGCGACGGATATATCCGTCGCTATACATATAATTTAGCGACGACTGTAAATTCGTCGCCAAGCCGAGGTCGCCGTTTAATACCAACGAATTTGCGACGAAATCCGTCGTTCGTTATTCCATCGCAATTAGTGACGGAACGGGCGACGGATTTATGTCGTCGCCAGTTAGCGTCAAAAAATCCGCAACATAAGATATCCGTCGCTAATTCGTCTTTAAGCCGGTTAGCGGCGGATTAGCGACAAAATTAGGTCGTCGCTAATCCACTGCTTTGTTGTAGTGTCCTGAAAGAAAGAGAAAAGGGTCAACCAACCTTTTCTTAGAGAAAGGGGAGAGAGAGAGAGAGAGAGAGAGAGAGAGAGTTGAAAATGGTGGTGGGTAGGAGGAAGTTTTTCTTGTGACAGCTCATGAAATTAAATGTATTGTGGGTAAATGGTTGCCTCTATTCCAAAAGAAGTTTCTTTATAAAAAAAACCTTCTTCTAGCGTGGAGAAATTCTTTTTATTAAAAATCATATTTTAGGAAAACTTGGTCAAATGTTTTGTTGAAAAAATTATCATTTTTTCTTTCCTACTTGAATTTTTCTTACCATTTTTTGGCTTTCAAACTTCTCAAAAGAAAATTTATTTAGTAAAAAAGAGACTTAATATTTAGGCATATTTTTAACAATATATGTATGTTTTATAATTATTGTCAAAACTTTACGTGTGTTTCTTATGAGATATATATCTTTTAAAGATCTAACGTGAAGCACGTCCGTTAACTATATCTTATCTCATATAAAGAAACTGGATTGAAGAGCAACAACAAAAAAGCACGGATGAGGAGTCGTTATCTACCGCAGAACAAGTTGTCTGATAGCGTATAGCGTCATTATGTAGTAGTGCAGAGCAAGTTGGCCAAGTTGACCAAGTTGACATGTAAATCTAGCCTGACATCGCTGATGCTTGATAGGGACTTGACATGTAAATGCAAGAGCCTACATGCACGTGAAGGAGTTATGTCGATGAATTTGGGACGTTACATTCGTCTCTTCATTGACACTGATCAGCAGGCACTGCTAGCTATAAAGGAAGATCAGGAGCCTGCCCCTTGGGGAAGAGGATCAAGATAGAGCTCTCCTACTCTTGTTTCCGCAAATAGCAATGGCCTTCCTCCCTCCAGATTACGTCCCCATCTCCCTTCCTCACTATATCATCCTTGGTGTCTATGGTGGCAGCTCCCTACTCGTCGTCTTCCTCGCCTGGATTACATCTCGTCTCTCTCTCTCTCTCTTTCTCTCTCTCTCTCTCTTTACTTTTTTATTCGAGGTTTCTTGTTTTTGAAAGAAAGAGAAAAAAGAAACAAAAAAGAGAAAGAAAAAGCCAGCAACAAAGATATTGTTGGGGTTGGTCTGATGCAATTACTTTTGTTACCCTCTTCCTTCTCGTTTTTAAACTGCGGGGAGAGGTAATATTAAAAATTGCATACATCAATCTTCCTAAAAAAATATGCAACAGCTTCTGTTTATCTCTAATTCACCCATCATACAGAGGATTGAAAACCCGCTTACAATCCTCTGAGAAGAGAATTAGAGATGGTGAGGGCCCTCGTACTACGACGAGCTTTGATGGATATAGCCACCAAATATTGGATCTAACTGCACAAATGTGTTTAGAATAGAAATATAACATGTCAAAGATGACCTTTTGGAGACTAGGTATATGTAAATTAATGGTAGTAAAGTATATGTGTGTGTGGACGGCAGATCATGTGCAAACAAATGAAACACTTTATGTTTCTGAACCATGAGACCACATATACACTCTTGATTGCAGGGATTTAGCTGCCAAGTATTTGATCTAACCATACAATTGTGTTTAGCATAGAAATTGAGCATACCTAACATGATTTGGTTTCTGTTTTTTGGTGTAAAGAGTGCATGTTGTGTGTGGAAATGTGAATCATCATCATCAAGCCTTGTCTTCGGGAGGGGTAACATATAACCTGCTCCGCAATTACATGGGGTCGACTTTGGGTGTGTCGAAATGAAAATATTCATGCTAAAAAAACCTATCCATGTGGTTCCATAAGGGCTTCGATCATTTGGTAGGGGCATATATATATATATATATATATATATATATATATATATATATATATATATATATAGAGAGAGAGAGAGAGAGAGAGAGAGAGAGAGAGAGAGAGAGAGAGAGAGAGAGAGAGAGATAGCTACTAACCACTTTTCTAGCTAACTACAGTGTTAACCGGGCTTTACAAGAGTTTTTCGCATGTATTACTTAAATCTGATAGTATAGATGTGTTCAGTAGCATAGTGAAATTACTAGAAAATGATACTTGGATTGTATTTTTTATGGAAAATATGATTTTTTATGGAAAAATATGATTTTTTAAGCCTTGAATATTTAAGAAAATCTTAAACCGTTGATTTTTTAAAGCTTATAAGAACCTATTTGCGTAAGAATAGGATGATCCAAGAATCGATTCGTATAAAATAACACATGTAGAAGCCATCTGTATAGCCAGATTTAAGAAAAACATGAAAACACTCTTTAAAAGTCGGTTAGCTAAAAAAAAGTGGTTAGCAGCTTACCTCTCTCTCTCTCTCTCTCTCTCTCTCTATATATATATATATATATATATATATATATATACTTTTAATTCAGCGGATTTTCTTTGTCATTTTGACCCATTTTTATAAGCTGCTTACGAGCTTTTCTCTTGCGCAGGATGCAACAGCAAACTTACGAAGACTGACAGAGTCGTCATATGCTGGTGGGTGTTCACGGGTCTCACCCACATCATCATGGAAGGATACGTTTCATTCACCCCCGACTTTTATAGGAAGACGCCTCCAACTTATTTGTCAGATGCCTGTAAGTTTCAGAGTCCGGATCGGGTGCAATCACATGACACAAAATTTGTGCATTAAGCACCTGATTGCCCTCCATCAGGCCTTGGGCCTACAACTGACAGGCCCTGTCCCAAGATGACGGATCATCAGGTGCTTAATGCACAAATATTTAGTGCAATCATATTGCACCTTTCACTAAGTTTCAAGACATACATTGAAGTTTGGAGCTGGAAATTTTTTTTCCTTAAATTCAGTTTCACTCATCCCCTATGTCATCTCTATCTTCTTACTCAATCTTTAGATGTAAGTTGTTTAATCAAATATGATCTCATGATCTGATTCACCAACATTTGAATCGCTAAAATCCCAAATTTGTATAGGATTTTATGGCGATTGAAAATCAACGGCTATAAACATATCAAAATTTATTGATTTTAAAAAGTATACTTTTTTAATCAGACTGACTATGCTGAATCCATCTATGGAGTCAGATTTGATCAAAACAACTTACATCAATATTGACATCATGTGTAGATGAGTGTAACTTAACTATTTTTCATTATTAACCTATTTTAGAAACAAACTGTAGGGAAGGAATACAGTAGAGGTGACTCAAGATACCTTGCAAGAGACTCTGCAGTTGTGGCCGTGGAAGGAATAACTGCGGCCTTAGCAGGACCGGCCAGCCTTCTTTCTGCGTAAGACTCAACTACAAGCCATCAATGAAAAATATTTTTCATTCATTTTTTTTTTTTTACTTTTACTCGGAGAAACTGCCCCAGGCACAGACACTTAGTCACGCTGGCTCAGCTTGCCGTACTTACTCCTCAACCCAGCTGGGAGCCGTCAAGTTTCGGCTTACACGGGGAGTGATGCCCATGGGATTTGAACCTAGGTTGCTCGTCAAACGGCCTAGTTTTCATCCCACTACGGCAAACCCCTTGAGTCTAAATATTTTACATTCATGGGCTGCTAAACAATTTGTGAACACAAGTATTGGTTGCCCCATAAGGGCTTCCCTAAGTTTCATGATTGATAGCAGGCCATTGCATGGTTGGTGGTAGGGGTGGCAATCGCTCAGGTTGGCGGGTCAGCATGCCTCAACCAGAACCCGACCTGTTTATTAAATGGGTAACCCGACACGACCCGCCAACCCGCCAACCCGCTTAATAAATGGGTTGGGTCGGGTAAACGGGTTGGCGAGTTGACCCGCCCGCCTAACCCGTTTATTAAACGGGTTGGCATACCCCTAAATGAACCCGACGGGTTTAATAAACAGGTTAGGCGGGTTGACCCATTTATTAAACGGGTTCATTTTTGCCAAACCCGAACCCGCCTAAGAGGCAGGTTGGCGGGTGGTGTCAGGTTTTGCCACCCCTAGTTGGTGGATTAGAGCATTAGATAGCGTCCAGGTTGGATCAGGTGCAATCGCATTGCACATTTTTTATGTGTTGTTGCATCTGAGCACCCTCCATCTTTTCCATACAGCCTGTCAGCTGTAGATTCCAAGAACAGATGGAAAGTATGCACATGATCACCCTCCATTTCCCATATTAAGTCTTTTGGTGCGGATGTGCATACGTTATTAGTTTCTAATGAATTGTTTTGACTCAGTCTGACATTACAATGTGTTCAACCTAATCAATTTATTAGAAATCAATCCTTTGATATTGACAAAAAAAAAAAACAATACCTTTTTTAAGTAAAAAAATGTTTGGTTTACTTACAACCATCGATTCCTGAATCATTAGAACAACTTGTACATACATTACATTTTGGCGATTCAAAATTAATCCCCACCAAACAGACCAAATAGTTAGATTCACTTTAAAAAACACCAATAGCTAGGGGTGACCAACGGGCTTTTGGATACCTGGCCTGATTCAGGTCGAGTTCAGGCCTCCATTTGGAAGCCGAGTCCGACAAAAGTTGGGTCAAGCCCAGACCCATATGGTATCGAGATGGGTTTGAGATTTAACACCCTTTTCAAAAAAGTAAAACATGTATTTTACAAATATAAATATGAAAAACTCAAAGTTATTTTTTTTAACCTTAAAAATTAACCATGCATTTTAAAAATTGTCAGACATTTTGATTATTTTAATAAGTTAAATTCATCTAATGTTAAATACATGCAACTAGGGGTGGCAATCGGGTCGGGTTGGCGGGTCGGGTTGGCGGGTTGGCGTGTCAGCATACCTCAACCCGAACCCGACCCGTTTATTAAACGGGTCGGCTGTGGCAAACACGAACCCGACCCGTTTAATAAACGGGTAACCCGACACGACCCACCAACCCATTTAATAAATGGGTTGGGTCGGGTAAACGGGTTTTCAGGTTCGCGGGTCAGGTTGGCGGGTTGATGGATCGGGTTGGCAGGTAGACAGGTTGGCGGGTTGATGGGTCGGGCAGACGGGTTGGTGGGTCGGGCAGACGGGTTGGCGGGTCGGGTTGACGGGTTGACCCACCCGCCTAACCCGTTTATTAAACGGGTCAGCCGGGTTGGCGGGTTGGCATACCCCCAACCCGAACCCGACCTATTTAATAAACGGGTTACACGGGTCGACCCGTTTATTAAACGGGTTGGCTTAAGCCCAACCCGAACCCGCCTAAGAGGCGGGTTGGCGGGTCGGGCGGGTCGTGTCAGAAATTGCCACCCCTACATGCAACTAGTTTAATGTTAGATAAATCCTATATATGTATATGTGTGTGAGCGCATGAAATGCATGTGTGCTGGATGGATGGTTGGTTTAAACTATGCAGCCATCATCTGCAAATACAAATTGAACCTTAGTGGTTTTTTTCCATAGTGATAGATGGTTGATTTTGCAATATAAAAAAAGGTATAAAAACATGAATTGCAAAAAAGTTGGTAAACAATAAATACAAAATTAATTCAGTTTAAATTTTAAAAATTATGATTAAAAGATCTACCTTCCTAGGTAACTCTTGTCCAGTAATTAAAGATCTACCTTCCTAGCTAGTGTAACTGTGATTTGTCACCTTACATGCAACAACCATAGCTCAAAACCCATGGAGGGCATACTTTGTTGTATGATCGAAGCCGAGTATGCTCACTGATGTCAAATCCACAGGTATGCTATGGTAACGGGGAAACCGTACAGTGACATGCTGCAGTTCGGCACTTGCACGGCGCAGAATTATGGGACAATAGTGTACTTTCTCACTGCAATCCTGGACGGTGACAATTTTGCCACCAGTAGATACTACTATTGGGCCTACTATGTGGGACTAAACAGCCCTTGGTTTGCGCTACCCGTGTTCATCACAGTCAGGTGCTGGAACAAGATTATGTCCTTGTATCCCAAACAGAAGGCAAAAAGCGTTTGATGCAGTGTCTCGCTTCTAAGGACGGACATGAGTTTATTTTAGTTGTAAGTTTGAATATTGAGACTAATTTTAAGTTGGTATTTTTCCATTTTTATCTTTGCAAGCATCACCAAACCACATATCTCAATTGTTGTTGCCTGTTGGTATCCATGATCTAATTCTCTGTCTAGGGCTGGGAGATGAGATGAGAGCTTGTAAATTGAGCTTGCGATCCAAGCTATGAGCTAGCTCATTTAGGTAAAGAAGCCGAGCTCAAACGTGGCAAGCTCGGCTTTTATAGGCTTGTTTTACATTATTATATATTTATATATTATGTGCCATATATATATATATATATATATATATATATATATATATATATATATATATATATATATATATATATATATATATATGTGTGTGTGTGTGTGTAACACTTTTTGAGCCTACCCAAGAGTGAATAGGGGGTTTTAAGTTGTTTTTAGCAAATCTGACCTTGCACACTTTATAAATTCAATTTTTACTGCACTAGTAAAAGTTTAAAAGTCTCACCGGTAAAAGGTTTTACTGGCGCAATTTACATTCACCAATGAAAATCTTTTTCACTGACACAAAACTTGTGCTAGTGAAGTTATTTTTTACTAGCTCAAAGTGAGAGTTTGTGAAATTGGTTTCACCGGTGCAACTTATGGGCCAGTGAACTATTTTGCTAGAAAAGAACACTTGGATCACATTTTTTATAAAAAATATGATTTTTTAAGCATTGAATATTTTTTAAAATTGTAGACCGTTGACTTTTTAAATCTTATAAAAATCTGTGTGTTGAAATCGGATGACCCAACAGTCGATTCCTATAAAATCAAGCATGTAGATCACATTTGTGACCCAAAGATAATGGGTGGTGTGACACTAAGGAACACTCTAATGGTGTTCGAAGAACTAAAATCCTACCCAGCTACAACTTAGGCAAACTAAAATGGCAATATATATAATATATACCAACTTATATATCAACTTGACTCAAACTAATGAGAGACATGAAGTACACATGACTACATACAAGTATGAAGGGTACGACACAACAATTCTAAAAAAATGTGGGTATAGGGATACAACTATATATATATATATATTAAATATCACATAAATACAAAATAAACTGAATATAATCTAAATATATATGTTATATCTAAAATACATATTATATACTGAAAATATAAAGTTATAAAATGAAAATATAATTATAAATTATAAATTGAATACAAACTTGTATGTATAGAGGGTAAAATGATGTGTCGATATGTTGACACGGGGACAAGCGTATCAATATGTGTGTCGACACAGGGACAGTCGTGTCGACGTGGGTATCGAAGGGCAAAATGAAGTGTCCGTGTGACATAGTTTGTGAGTTATGGTGTACGGAACTGCCTTTGGGGTGATTTCATGCGGTTCTTACGAAACAAGATAATTGTGTACCTTCATGTTGTGTATATTCATGATTAAATTAATCAGATTGTAAGATTGCAGTTTGAATGAAGGCGATTCTAGCATGCTGTTTAGACAATGTTGTCAAAATCTAACCAAATCTGCCTGAATCGGCCAATTGGGTTAAAATCAGTTTTTCACTGGCTTTCTTAAGAAATGGATGAATTGGTTTTGTCGAATATCTTCTGGTTTTCATGACAAATATTTATGGGAATTTGATTGTTTTATGTATTAAATGTATTTTAGAATTTGTTTGGACCTTATAAGTCATCATTTACTTTATTTCTGTATTTTCATATATTCTATTTGCATGATTTTTGAACTTTAAAAAGACCAATTCAGATTGATTCGACCCGTCGCTAATTCTCTGAACTGCTTTGAAAAAGGATTTGGTTTGAAACCGATTCTAACAACATTTGTTTAGACTATTAAATTAAGTTCCTTATTTTCTTAACGTGTAGTCTGAGTTTTAGTTCCTTCAGGTAAGGTTTGGATGTACTAATAATTAGTTTTTGTTTTTATTTACTTTAAAAACCATTTAATTTGTTCTGATCAACGTTATCAAAATCTCTGTAAATTGGTTGTTTCAGATTGAATCAGCCCCTTAACGAAATGAAATGGGGGTTGATTCATCCCTCTTAAAAAAACCAGCCAATTTTTGGCTGAATCGGTTCAATTAGATTTTTTTTAAATATAAATATTTATAATAATAAAATTAAATAACAATAATCTTTGAAATGGTCTGATTAAAAACATGATCTGAACCGATTCAATTCAAACTGTTTTTATCATTTTTTTTGAAAAGCCTGTTCACTTAGTCAACCGATTTTAACAACAGTGGTTTAAATAATCAGATGCATTTTTTCATTCAATATAAGTTGACTATAATCAAATAGAAACAACACAAGGGGGATTTTGTTATAACATTTTTTTTTTGGAGAAAATTATATATAGGTGCCTAACTGATGATGAAATTATGTTTCACTGCTTCTCTTAGTCTTCGTTCTAGTAACCTTAGTTAACTCTTAACCTTTCTGGTTAAGTATAAAAAATGACATTTTTGCCCTTTCTTTTTTATTTAAGTTATTAGATGCCCCAAGAAAGACCCTTTCTTTTTTCTCTTTGCTAGTAATGTGCCCGTCACAGTGACAATGGTTAAAAACTTAAAAATACCGGCAGCCAAAAATTTGGGAGTAATCGAAGACTTTTTAAAATCTTGTATTTTCGGCAAAAAATATTTTTTATAAGAATATACAACAACAACAACTACGCCTTCAACAACAACAACTACGCCTTCATCCTAAAACAATTGGGGTGGGCGATGAACCAAAAAAAGAAAACCATTCTGGGTCTTCCACATGAATCCTTCTCCTCCAATCATTTCTATCCAATACCATGTCCTCGGTGAGGTTCAAAGCATTCATTTTTTATAAGAATATAATTAAAAAATACAGTGTTTTACAATAAATAGCTGATAAAAACATAAATATCATATTTAACACGTGATATTTATGTTTTTGATGAAAAACTCACAAGAAAATACTGTTTTTAACTTTCAAGTATTTTTTGTGACATTTTCATGAGATTTTCATAGTAAACTAACCCAGCAACTCGTGACTCAGCTCATCATGAACTCGTTCATTATCTGTTTGCTTAGCGAGCCGAGCCGAGCCGAGCCATGAGCAACTCAATTTAGCTTAAACAAGTTGAGCCCAAACATAAGGTGTTCGACTTGGGAGAGTTGGTACGTATAATATATATAATTTTTATGTATAATATATATTTTAGATCATGATTCAAAGATGATTATCAAAATTGGAAGGCCTGATATTGTAATCAAGCTAAAGGGTTTTGTGGAGGGAAGATACACGAGACAATATCCCTATGTATCTCAAAAACTTTTTGTATAACTTGAATAGAATAGTACTTCAAATTTAAAGAGTAATTTTTTGGCCAAAAAGGCTAGGTCAGAGATGGTGAAATCATCGAAATATCACCCCCCTCAATTGGCGTCCTCCTTTGCAGGAGGCATCCTAATCGAATACATGTAATCTCAATCTTTTCCACTCAATCAACTGCTAAGGGTCTGCCAAACACCAGCTTGAATATATATATATATATATATATATATATATATATATATAGAGAGAGAGAGAGAGAGAGAGAGAGAGAGAGAGTAATGGATCGGTGCTAAATCAGTTTTTCAGCTTCTCCAATGCTTTTTATGCGGTCTGGCCCTATAAATGTGTTGGACATGGTCGATTTACTAAGAATCCACACTTGAATCATGTGCTTTCGATGAAAAAAATGATGTTTGGAGCCTCAAAAATTTACCAAGATTTTGGACTATTGATTGTTCGAACTTTATAAAAACCCACCCATGTATTAAAATCAAATGCTTCAAGAGCTGATCCCTATAAAATTACATAGTACCATCAGATTTAGCATGCCGTTTAGCACCAAATGAGTTTAGCACTGACCCATTACTCTCTCTCTCTCTCTCTCTCTCTCTCTCTGTGTGTGTGTGTATATGTATAACGATGCATAGAAATAAGAAAACATATGCATAAAATATAAACTATTAATCATAATATATAAAATATATATATTTCATGTATAAATAACAGGAAATGTTTTTACAGGAGCCAACTCATGTTCAGCTCGTGTCATTCTGGGACGAGTCAAGCCTGAGCTCCCTTGGCTAAACACGAACACAGGAGCCAAGTCATGAGCTAAATCCATTGGTAAATGAGGAGAGCCCCCAATGTCACGTGCTCCCAATGACCCCCTTGGAGGAGAGGGTTAACTAAGGTTAGGATGAAAATGAAATAAAAGAAAGGATAAATAAGTAATTTTAAAGAGCAAGGTAAATAGGCAATTTCATATTAGAGCCAATGATTTCTGTCTGTAGTTTAGGCAAGAGTAACCAATAACCTATTTGAGCAACCAACTGGGGCTCCGCGTGGTTGGTAGGAGTTGTCAGTGCACGTCTCCCTGTCGTGAGAGGTTGCAAGTTCAAAACCCCAGTGGTACATTGAATAATAACTTGTGGGGGTCTGCCTAACCCCAGCTTGCCTTTCAAAAAAAAATGGAAAGGTTAGGCACTTCCCTTACAAGTTTGAAATCTCAACCAGCTAAACCTAATTTCATGATTCATTAGGTAACTATACATAAAAATTATCCTATAGATGTGGAGTTTTCTTCATAATCGTCCCTTTCAAAAACCTAAAACCATCCTTTCCCTTATCCAATTTTCCAAAATCATCCCTTGCAGAAAAATCATTTTTAAGGTAGCTTGACATCACATGACAGAAGAGTGAATTTGTTCTAAGATTTTGAAATGTAAGACGATTTTGGAAAAACAAAACAAAACAAAGTAGAATGTTTTTTTGGGTATCATTCTTATGAAAAAAAAGTCTTACATTTATTTTGGGAAGCGATGAAGAAAATAGAGCATGAAGGTAACTTGTTTTCCAATCTTTTAGAATATGCTACATCGTCCACCTCCAAAGTATGACACAAATTGTTTCTCCTTCTACAGTTATGCCTTCATGCATGCAGGATGGTAGTCTTTTTTTTTTTTTTTCCCTAACTCTGCTTTAAGCCATAAGGTAAGGAATGTGCACTCGTAACATGAATGCCTTAAGCTGACTCATCTAAGCGGATGTACGGAGCCCTTGTAGGCAATGGAGGATGTAGTTGTAATCATTTTCCAGCTATACAAAAATTGCATATTTTAGGTCGAATGAGGCCAACATCTCTCTCTCTCTCTCTCTCTCTCTCTCTCTCTCTCTCTCTCTCTCTGGTAGTGCTTACCTTCGTTCTCCAATATATTAAGTTTACAATCACTATAAATCAATGAGTTATAATTGTCATGAGGATTCTGATTGAGGCTATCCTTAGAGATAATACAAAACTGTCAGATTTGAATTCTAGAGTTGGCTCTTCCAGAAATATCGAGCTCTTAGCTAGACTTTCCGTAGACCATTTAATTTGGTAGGAGCTTCTTTCCTGATATCTTAATATTCTTTCATATTTTCATTCACTTGCCTCTTATTTTCCGAAGCGGGTTATATGTTCCCCCCCGGAACACGCATGTGCGTGTTCTCGGGTCTAAATGAGCACCACGTATGTAAGCACGTGGGGTGTGTTTCCCCGTGTGTGTCGGCATCACTTAGCATCAGAGTTCGGTTTGTTTGCAAAGACTTAATTACTCATTCCCGCCATTAGCACCATGAAATGATATTTCGAGTAAAGGACAAAAATGTCCTCCCGCCAGAAGAGAGAAAGGATTAAAATCATCATCGTTTTTGCCCTAAGGAGTAAACAATTCTGCTTTAACAGGAGCTCTTCGCAATATGTCGCCCTAAACGTTCTGGCTCACCCTATGACGATGCACCATCTGCTGTAACAGGAGCTCCCTTTGACGACACAACCTTTGACGTCATCTGCTGCCGTCGGAGCACCCTTTTTCATCGTCTACTATTGTCGAAGCATAGTCAGAGCATCATTGCCACCATCAGCTACATCTAGCTTCCAGATGTTTCTCCTCTATTGTCGGATTAGCAAAACTTGTGTCCTTTGGGTGAGTTTTGTATAAGGTTTTGTTATGTAAACAAATCGATTTTCGTTATGTAAATCTGAATGCTAAATCTTACAACTGGTTATACTATTCATGCTAAATAATACATATTTTCATACTAAAACAAATCGATTTGTACATATCTACCTTCTGAGCGTCAAAAAATAGTTAGCACGATTTGTTCTTATGAAGGCTAAATATTACAACAATATGTACTTATTAGGGCTAAATTTCTACAATGATTTGTAAGTTTGAATTTAACAATGATTAATACATTTAATGCAGTAGCGATTTGTTTGATGCAACAACGATTTATATGTTTCAAGCAGTAGCGATTTAGCCGATTTATGATACATGATTTATACATTTAAAGCAACCACAATTTATACATTTAATGCAGTAGCGATTTATGATTTACAACAATATGTACTTATGAAGGGTTCGATTTCTTCAACGATTTGCAGTTAAATTTATGTGTTGTGCAGGTTAGCAATGGCTACAATTTGTAAGACAAGAAAGCCTTCGCCGTTGGAGGGGATGACTCTTGGAGAAATCATCTGCCAATCTGATATATATAAGGGTTATGTGAAGTACCAAAATATAATGAACATTGAGAATGAAAACGACAAGAACAAATTATTGGATATTTATTATGTGAAACCTGATCCATCAGATATTAAAGATGAAAAGCAAACGAAGAAAGATGAGGAAAAACTAAAAATGAAGAAAAAGGATGACAAAGAGAAGGAAAAGCAAACGAAAAAGGAGGAGAATGAAAATTACGCGCACTTATGAGGCAAAATGATTTCTTCCTGTTGACTATGCAAAACTAAATCTACATGCACATCATTCTTCATGTTATCTGTCATGATTGTCAGTTGCATCGCACTATACTATGCATGGAGTTGTTATTTACCGTGCCAATTAAAGAAATGACTTATCCTATATGTATGTTGACAATAGAAATTCATGTGACAACAATTTAATGACAACTACGACATTGTGAAGCGATTTCAATTTTAATCGCTAAATGAACAACGATTTGAATATGTAAATCGCCACCACAATCTTGTAATAATGTAAATGCCGCACACACACATTTCAATGTCATAATAAAAATATCTTACAAATCTTCACTAGAAAACACATAATATGTTACAAATCGATATACATATCGCATAATATATTACCAATCGATACAAAAATTCATCATAATAGCTTATAAATCAATATTAACAACCGCGGTTTACATTCTACTATTCCAATATTTTCTATACAAAGGCAAATCGTTGTGACCAACATATACGTCATTGCGTAAATCGCATAGATCGTCAACTGGAATCCAGGTCTCAGAAGGCATATCAATTTTTGATAACGAGCGGCATGTGGAACGACATTTACTGTGAAAGCTCAAATGTTACAACGATATATACTTATGAAGGGTATGATTTCTACATCGATTTATATGTTTGAAGCAGCGATTTATACGTTTAAAGCAGGAACGATTTATACGTTTGATGAAATAGCGATTTATACTTGTTGACGATAGCGATTCACGTAACAACTATTTAATTACAGGTACGAACCTATGAATCAGTTTCCATAGAAATTGCTAAATGAGCAACGCTCTGAACACGCAAATGGCCACCTCATGTTGCTACAATGTTAATTCCTCACGCACATTTTCAATTACATACTACAATATCTAACAAATCGACACTAAAAAATACTTAATATTTTACAAATCGGTACATATATCCCCTAATATATTACTATACCTAACCCTATACCCTAAACCCTTAATATCTTACTAAACCCAAATCCTAAACCCTAAACCCTAACCCGAAACCCCGAAACCCTAAACCCTTAATATATTATTAAACCCTGAGACCTAAACCCTAAACCTAAAACTAAATCCTAGACCTAGACCCTAACCCTAACCCTAACCCTAAACCTAAACCCTAAAACCTTTAACCCTAAACCCTTTAACCAAAAACCCTAAACCCTAAACCCTAAACCGTAAACCCTAATGCTTAAACCCTAAACCTTAAACCCTAAATCCTAAACCCTAAACCCTTACCCTAAAACCTAAAACTAAACCCTAAACCCTAAACCCTAAACCCTTTAACCCAAACCCTAAACTGATTTCTATGTTGATTCTTAATATCAATTTAAGATATTGTTTTGATTCTTAATATCGATTTCTATGTTGATTCTTCATATCGATTTAAGATATTGTTTTGATTCTTAATATCAATTTCTATCCTAATTCTGTATATCGATTTATAAGCTATCAACAGGAATTTTCATATCGATTTCTGACAGACAAAGACATAATTACGTAAACCATCTAAAATGTGAACCACTTTAAGGTATATGTTATTTTATTATAAAATCTTTGGTGGGTCTCATAAGCATTAAACTCCTCTGCTATAAAAGAAGATCCTCACAATATTACCCCATAAATGTTCCAAAAAACATCTAACACTTCGTCTTCTTTCGTCGGAGCACCTTGTGTCGTCTTGTTGAGTTTTTGTGTTCAGCAGGTTACCAATGGCTTACATTTGTAAGAGAAGAAACACTTCATCGTTAGAAGGGAAATCGCTTGACAAAATCGTCGAACTGTATGCTTTGTATGAGTAATTAGAAGTGTACTACAGAATAATGACGAATGAGAATGATAAAGAAAGGAAGCAATTGCTGGTAAAGTATAGAGTGAAGTCTAATCTGCCAGATATTGAAGATGATAATCTAACGAAGAATGATGAGAAAGAAGTACAAATGAAAAAGAAGAAGAATGATAACGAAGGGAAGCAAAAAGAAAGAAAGAAGGAGGATAATGAAAAAAAGCAAAAGAAATCGAGGCAAAAGAAGGAGGAGGTGGACGATAGGGAAAAACAAAGAAAGAATAATGAGAAAGAGGAAGAGAAGCGAAGGCAAAAGGAGGAGGAGGATGAGAGGAAAAGACAAAGGAAGAATAAAGAAGAGGAAGAGAAGCAAAGGCAGAAGAAGGGGAAGGGGGAGAAGGAAAAGCAAAGGAAGAATAAGGAGGAGGAACAGAAGTGAAGGCAAAAGAAGGAGAAGGAGGAGGAGAAGGAAAAGCAAATGAAGAATAAGAAGGAGGAAGAGAAGCGAAGGCAATTAAAGAAGAAGGAGGAGGAAGAGAAGCAAAGACAGTTGAAAAAGAAGGCGGAGGAAGAGAAGGAAAGACAATTAAAGAAGAAGGAAGAGGAAAGACAAAAGAAGCAGATTTAGGATGAGGAAGAGAAGGAAAGGCAAAGGAAGGAGAAGGAGGACGAGGAAGAGAAAGAAAGGCAAAGAAAGGAGAAGAAGGGCGAGGAAGAAAAGGAAAGACAAAGGAAGGAGGAGGACGAGGAAGAGAAGAAAAGAGAAAGAAAGAAGGAGGACGAGAAAGAGAAGGAAAGACAAAGAAAGGAGAAGGAGGACGAGGAAGAGAAGGAAAGAGAAAGGAAGAAGCATGAGGAGGAAGAGAAGGAACGAGAAAGAAAAAAATTAAAGGATGGACACAAAAGAGCAAAGGAAGAAAAAAGTACAAAAGTAGAGGAAGGGATGGGATAAAGAGGAGAAAAGTGTAACCAAGATACGTTAATCGCTATCAAATATCTTGATGTACTGTTGTAGGTATTATTTTGTATAGCGATTACTCTGTATACCGATTACTGTTATAGTGATTACCATGTATAGCGATTACTATATATAGTGATTACTACGATAGCGATTAATTATGATTTGATATTTTGTGTTACAAGCAGGTCAGAAGAGAAGCAAAAGAGCAGGTAAAAAACTGAAATGACGGTGTCAGTAGTTTGTAGGTCTGTCATGATACAGAAAGCTAGGTGAATATCAAAAGGACCGATTATGAAAGATGCACTTTGGCGACCTTCTGGACCAACATTATTTTGAAAATTGTTGAGAAACCATGACCCACCTGGTCAATAAGTGAAACCATAAGATAAACAAGTTGCAGTTTAGAGTTTTTGAGATGACCATGACCCTAAAAGATGTGGCATGGATTACGGGTCTCAAGTGCCATGAAAGTGTTGTCCTGACAAGGGATTCAAATTATAACCTAAGGGACAATTGCACGGCCCTTCTAGGAATGTCGATGGAGGAATGACATGATTGTATTTCTGGTGAAGGCAATTCCTCAATAATAAAAGTTTAGTTTTTCTTTAATAAATGGAAAGGCTGGTCCGCTGCATGTGCACCTGAAGCAGCTGACCAAGAGTTGCACGGCTTCCTTCTTTATTTTTTTGGACTTACTTTATTTTCCAATTGTTCTGGTTCGAAAATAAGTTACTTGTGGTTGCAGTTTCTGAAAGACTTAGATGAAGTCAACAACTGGGCATGGGGTGTTGTTATCCTCACACACTTGTGCAATCAACTTTATCGTGCGAGTAAGAGTACGAAAACCGTCAGGGGGTTTTGGCCATTTATTCAGGTATTTGTTTATTACATATTTAGTACTCATAGACTAAGCTCGTTGAAGGTCGTAGTCTTACTAATATATTGTTTTTGTAGGCCTGGACGTGAGAGCATATTGTCGCATTGCGTCCTCAGTTTGAACCTGCGGTTTATGGTTTTCCCAAGATCGGCCAGTGGGCTTCAATAAATGTCAAGGAGGAAAATGCTTAATTCATTTTAGATGGACTGTAATTAAATGCGGTAAATGGTTTAAAATCATTGTAATGTTTAGCATTCTTAAGTAATCATCGCTTTTGGATTTTGTTGTCCTTAGTACAAATCATTATCCCTTTAGCATCTAACTTTCATTAGCGTAAATCATTTTAAATGTTTAGCATTCTTAAGTAATCATCGCTTTAGGATTTTGTCTTAGTACAAATTGTTATCTCCTTAACATTTAACTTTCATTAGCGTAAATCATTCTAATGTTTAGCATTTTTAAGTAATCATCACTTTAGGATATTGTTTTCCTTAGTACAAATCGTTATCTCTTTAGCATCTGACTTTCATTAGCATAAATTATTATAATGTCTAGCATTCTTAAGTAATCTTCGCTTTAGGATTTTGTCTTTCTTAGTACAAATCGTTATCTTCTTAGCATCTAACTTTCATTAGCATAAATCGTTATAATGTTTAGCATTCTTAAGTAATCATTGCTTTAAGATTTTATCTTCCTTAGTACAAATCGTTATCTCCTTAACATCTAACTTTCATTAGCATAAATCGTTATAATGTTTAGCATTTTTAAGTAATCATCGCTTTAGGATTTTCTCTTTCTTAGTACAAATCGTTATCGCATTTAACATTTTTCATGAATAATTATGTCTATATTTAAACTACAATCTTGATTGTACAAGTTGTTTGGAGACCGTATGGAGATGGGGAGGACGAGGACGAAAATGTTGTTGTTGTAGTTGTGAGACTGTCTGTCTATGATATTTGGCTCTTTAGCAAATATGAAGTCGAGTTGCAGCATGGTAGTCGAGTACTCCTACAAGTTGGCTTTGAACAGTTGGTACCAAAAGTGCTTGTGCTATTGAGAAGGAAGATGAATAGTGGTGGAGGCAGGAACGTGAATTGGCACGAACGCTTTAGAAAATAATTGGATAGCTGAAACAAAGGAGGTGTTTATACCATACCATATGATTATAAAAATGACAATATGACCCCAATTATTTCAAACAATATTGGCAACCCATGCGTCTAAATTGACAGATTGAGGAGAAGCAACCTGAAAGTAAGGACACTCTTGTCCCCGATCATGTCATCTTCCAGCATAGACATAACGTCCATCGTGTCCCTTTGACACTTCCTGTGATTCTCTCTGTTGCAGTACACGATAAAAAGCAAACACAACTCATAAAGGAGAATGTATCATCCGACAAAAAGTTAGCGATGCTGGAAAGGGAGAATAAAAAGTTATAAAAGGACGTGCAAAATTTGGGAAGATAAATTGGGTCACTGGTTGAGATGATTATCAGTGAGTTTAATAAGATCAAGAGAATAAAGAGGCCATCGAATAAAGAGACTCCACCAAAGCAAATAAAGAGACAATTTCTATGTCCATCTCAGTCGTCAAGTGCCAGTGAATAAACATATATGATTTGTGTATCCCGATAATTCTATGTTGTAATTCTATCATTCTTTGTTGTAATTATGTAATTCTTTCCTTAATAAGTGTAACACAGAAGTGCCATTGAAAAATTGACAAGAATACATAAACTTAGGTTTGTAAGTATATAATTCTTTCATGATTTGTACTTACGCTTGCTAAATCATATAGCAATTATTGGCTTAGGGTTTATTATGTATCGTGATTCCTGTGATAGCGATTACTCTATATAGCGATTATGAAGTTACCATGATTTGTACTTGCGTTTGCTAAATTGTACAACGATTACTAGTTTTGAGTTTATTATTTATAGTGATTCTTATAATAGTGATTACTCAGTATAGCGATTATGCAGTTAGCATGATTTGTACTTATGTTTGTTAAATCGTATAGTGATTACTGGTTTAGGGTTTATTATTTATAGTGATTCTTGTAATAACGATTACTCAGTATAGTGATTATGATGTTAGCATGATTTGTACTTACATTTGTTAAATCGTATAGCGATTACTGGTTTAGGGTTTATTATTTATAATGTTTCCTGTGATAGCGATTACTTAGTATAACAATTATGCAGTTATCATGATTTGTACTTACGTTTGCTAAATCGTATAGCGATTACTAGTTTATGATTTATTATTTATATTGTTTCCTGTGATAGCGATTACTTAGTATAGCGATTAATAGGTATAGCGATTATGAAGTTACCATAAATTATACTTATGTTTGCTAAATCGTATAGTGATTACTAGTTTTGAGTTTATTATGTATAGTGATTTCTGTAATAGCGATTACTAGGTATAGCGATTATGAAGTTACCACGATTTGTACGTAGGTTTGCTCAACCGTTAAGCGATTTCTTATTTAGGGTTTATTATTTGTAGCATTTCCTTTAAGTGCAAGGAACGTCGCATAAGATTAGTTTAGGGTTTAGGGTTTAGGGTCTAGAGTTTAGGTAAACATCATCTGACAAACTACTAACGTTATGCGACATGTCATTCATTTACACGTACTAACATCGTTTCGATGATACTAGCAATTGAAACGATGTCTTTTAATTAATGCGAAATATCATTTATTTATTTATTATAATCTTTGAGCGTGATTTTTGAAAATGAACAGGACGTGAAATGAAACATCGCTTAACTTTGGTAGTGTGTTCTGCAAGGAACACATGATGTTTCCTTTAAGAGCAAGGAACAAGCGACGTTTCATTTTTTTGCTTCGTGAGCAAAAAATAGAAAAACTGACATTTCAGTTAACCACCATCGTCACAAAAATTGTATCGATGTTGAAGAAGAATGCTACAATTCAGTCGACCGTCCACAAAAAAGGTTACCTTCGATTCCTTTAACCTGCTTCATTTTTATGTCATTTACAGTTCGTTTACTGAATATAATGCAACGGTTCATTTACTGAATATTCAACTAATTTTAGTGCAACATCCACAAAACAATGTGCCAGAAAACTCAGCAAAGTGTTCGAAGAGAACATCAACCGGATGCGAGATGAATTTGTAGAAGGACACACTATCCATAATTTTGTACGTATGAAACCACTATCAGTTATATATTTATGTATGTTGTGGTTATGTATATTAACAAGTGCATATTTGTTGTAAGCAGACTATACACGATTTCGTCATATATATTCAAAGCAAGGGATTATCCATGTTGGTTCGCGTCGTCACTTCTTATTTTATGGTATATCAGTTGTCTTATATGTTTATTTATTTTTTATTTACTAATGCACCTGTGTGTTTTAAACTTACTATTATTATTATTATTATTTCATTCAACGGTGCATCATCCACCGAATGCCATTCGTGGCTGGATTTCTAGATGGACTACAATACTGGGGTGACGATGAACAAATGACTGACTTTTCATCAAGTGAAAAGGTTTATGACCATATCGATTTGCAAGATATTAAATCGATTTAAGATATTTTTTTTATTCTTAATATCGATTTCTATGTTGATTCTTAATATCTATTTTAAGCTTTAAATAGAAATTTACATATCGATTTAAGATATTGTTTTGATTCTTATTATCGATTTATATGTTGATAACTAATAACGATTTAAGATATTATTTTGATTCTTAATATCGATTTTTATGTTGATTCTTAATATCTATTTTAAGCTATCAATAGGAATTTACATATCGATTTAAGATATTGTTCTGATTCTTAATATCGATTTATATGTTGATTCCTAATATCGATTTAAGTTATTGTTTTAATTCTTAATATCGATTTATATACTTATTCTTAATATCGATTTTCAAATATTGATTCCTATATTGCGACAATCTGAAAAGCATTGGGTCTTATACGTGTTGGATGTACGAAAACAAAAAATATGGTTATACAACTCCTTGGACTATAACATTGGTGTAGAACATGATATTGTGCATTTGGTAATTTTCTATCTATAAGATTACTATATCTTCTACCATGGCCCAAAATTTACTTGCTTTTGCATAAACCACAGGTTGGATTTTTCAGAGACCATGTTGGGTGTCGACATTAGCCCGTGGGTTGGATTTTTCAGAGACCATGTTGGGTATTGACATTAGCCCGTGGAAGCTTCACGTCGCAGATGATGCTCCTTTACAAAATAATGGCATCGATTGTGGTATCTTTATAATGAAGTATATTGAAGCAATATACTATGGACGAGTACCAGAATTCATCGCTGTATGTTGTACACTTAAACATGTTTCATTATCTTATATTATTGCTGACTACATTTCTATATTACTCTGACTTTCATTTTTTTTCTTTAGGATGATATTCCTGGATTCTGCACAGAACTACGCAAAAAATTGATGGATTTTCTAATTGCGAAAGATACAAAGCCCAGACTACAAGATTACCTAGAAAGCAACGAAGAACGTGAGGCCCCTAAGATTAAGAGAAAGTCGTTTTAAACGTCTACATGTTCTCAAGGATAACTTGAAGAGGCTTACGTTCTACTGCTGAGAAAGAGATAGCAATTTTTGGTTCAACATTCAATTTCCCGAACATGACAATTTTTTTGTGTATAGACATTTGTAACAGATTTTATAGACTGTGTATACAAGTTTTGTAAGACTATGTATACAAGTTTTGTAAGACTGTATACAAAATTCACATTGATCCATAAACCAAAATTACTCACCTAGCACACGTATATTGAATACGCAAATTGTCACCTCAAGCGTGCAAATTGCAATAATGTTAATTTTTCAGGCACATGTTTAAAAATTATAATACAAATATCTTACAAATTGACACATCTTACAAAATTACGCACTTGGCACTTGTTAATATCAATTTTTAATATATTATGCTGAATTTATATATCGATTTATAAGATATTATATGTTTTCTAGTGTCGATTTGTGAGATATTGTTTTGTTTGTTAATATCGATTTGTAATATATTATGCCGAATTGTCGTATATCAATTTGTAAGAAATTATGTGTTTTATAGTGTCAATTTGGTGATATTGTTTTGTTTGCTAATATTGATTTATAATATATTATGCTAAATTGTTGTATATCGATTTGTAAGGTATTATGTATTTTCTAGTGTCGATTTATGAGATATTGTTTTGTTTGTTAATATCTATTTGTAATATATTATGTTGAATTGGGTATATCGATTTGTAAGATATTATGCTGAATTGTCGTATATCGATTTGTAAGTTATCAAGCCAAAGAGAAGTGAAAATTTTTACCAGCTTTCTTAAAAATGGGAACTTCAAAGTCATTAATTGATGAAATAGGGAAAAGTTCATCAGTGGGTTTAATCTTTGGCTTCTTAATGTCAATCTGATTACTATTTTTGTCAGCACACCCTCTCTTTTCTCAAGCAAATAAATGAGGCAAAACCGCCTTCGCAACCCACCTTTTTGAGAATGAAGCGCCCCGATATAGTGTCAATTTGGTGATATTATTTTGTTTGTTAATATCAATTTGTAATATATTATGCTAAATTACCGTATATCGATTTGTAAGATGTTATATATTTTCTAGTATCAATTTGTGAGATATTGTTTTGTTCATTAATATCGATTTGTAATATATTATGTTGAATTATCGTATATCGATTTGTAAGATATTATGTGTTTTCTAGTGTTGATTTGGTGATATTGTTTTGTTTGTTAATATTGATTTGTAATATATTATGCTAAATTGTTGTATATCGATTTGTAAGATATTATATGTTTTATAGTGTCGATTTGATGCTATTGTTTTGTTTTTTAATATCAATTTGTAATATATTATGCTGAATTACCGTATATCGATTTATAAGATATTATGTGTTTTCTAGTGTCGCTTTGTGAGATATTATTTTGTTTGTTAATATCGATTTGTAATATATTATGTTGAATTGCCGTATATCAATTTATAAGATATTATGTTGAATTGTCGTATATCAATTTGTAAGATATTATGTGTTTTCTAGTGTCAATTTGTGAGATATTGTAATTCATAAATCATAAAAACACATGGTTACACAAAACTCACCGAAACGGCAAATCATATATTCTGTATTTTCTAGGAACAAGCAGGTGGTGATGACTCCACTCAGCATCCGCCTTTTGATCTTGCGGCATGGGTGACTACAACCGGTGAACCCAAAAAGGGTCGTGTGTTCAGGTTTTGGAGTAACATGAACATCATAGCAGTCATTGCTTCCTGCAGCCATGACTCACAGAGTTCTCTCGCTAACATCAACTCTCAACATCTGATTGACCTTGCTATGTCTTGAGATAGTGCATGTCAGCGTCTTGAGGACAAAATGCAATACTTTTTAAATGAAGTCATTCCCAACATTGTCCATAATGAGTTGTGCAACTTTTTTTGAGACAGGAAAACTTTGTTTGCATTCAACATGAGCTTCGGTGCCCGTCAAGTATAAAGATTCATGTCATTTGTTTCATGTCGTTAGATTTCAAACTAGTATATGCATGATTGAATACATATATGCATGATTGTCTCACTATGAATTTTTTTTACACCTTTAGAACACATATATGCATGATTGATTCACTATACAATTTTTATGACACCCTTATAATACATATACGCATGATTGAATCACTATGAAAGTTTTTTTACAACCTTACAACATATATATGCATGATTTCATCACTATAAAAAAATTTAGTGCCTTATAACACATATAAGCATGATTGAATCACTATGAAAGTTTTTTGACAACCTTAGAACACATACAAACATGCTTTCATCATTATGACAACCTTAGAACACATATGAGCCTGATATTAGCATATAAGAAAGTTTTTTAATGCCTTATAACACTTATATACATGATTGAATCACTATAAAAAAATTTGACTGCCTTAGAACATGATATGCATAATTGAATCACATATAAAGTTTTTTGACTACCTTAGAACACATATAAGCATGATTGAATCACTATGAAAGTTTTTTGACTGTCTTATAACACATATGAGCATGATATTAGCATATATGAAAGTTTTTTTACTGTCTTATAACACATATATGCATGATTTAATCAATATAAAAGTTTTTTGACAACCTTACAACACATATATGCATGATTGAATCAATATGAAAGCTTTTTTGACAACCTTAGAACACATATATGCATGATTGAATCTCTATGAAAGTTTTTTGACAACCTTAAAACACATACAAGCATGCTTTCATCACTATGAAATTGTTTTACTGCCTTAGAACACACATATGCATGATTGAATTACTATAAAATTTTCCTTAGAATACTTATATGCATGATTGAATCAATATGAAAGTTTTTTGACTGCCTTAGAACACATATGAGCATGATTGAATCACTATGAAAGTTTTTTTATAACCTTAGAACACATATAAGCATGATTTCATCACTATAGAAGTTTTTTGACTGCCTCGTAACATATATATGCATGATTGTGATACATAACACATTTATTTGACAGCCTTATAAACCATATATGCATGCGTGAATCACTATGACATTCTTTGACAACCTTAGAACACATATCTGCATGATTGAATCACTATAAAAAAAATCCAGTCTTAGAACACATATCTGAATTTTGTTAATGTCCTTCAGTTTATTGTTAGTCTATGTGTCATTCAGTAATTTACTGTGTTGCATTAGATTAGGTGCATTGCATATAATTTATTTCATTATATTTTGTTTATAAATACTAACATTTTGGTTCGCTTGTAGGATGCTGGAGATGATCAGCGTAGAGGAGCTGATGGAAGCATGGAGGGAGGGGCAGATTGAGAAAATGAAGAGGATGATGCCCAAAATCTTGGTGAGGATTAGATTCATGTGTTTAATTTGTTTGACGTACTTGTAACTAACTATAACTTGGCAAGGACTGTATTTGGTTGTTAAAGTTGTTTAACTTAAGACTTGTGTTAAATTTGTTTCACCTGTATATGTATTTTTATGTGAACTTTATTTTTTATAAGCAGATCATATGAATTGTATAACGAGAAATTTTTTTCGAGTTTCATATTTAAAAAAAAAATAGTTTTTTTTAAAATTAGCGACGTATTAGTGATGTATATTATTCGTCGCTACTCTGTCGCCAATTTAAATCAGTCGATGGCTTGTGATGGATACATATCCCTCATTACAACTTAGCAACGGATTAAATTTCGTCACATAACCAAATCAGTCTCTATTTAGCGACGTATTAGCAACAAACATGATCCGCCGCTAATCCATCACTAAGTAGCGACAGATTGGCAACAAATAAATTATGTCATTGTTTAGCGACTAGGGTTATGCGATGGACGCTATCCGTCGCTAAACACGTTAGAGATAGATTTTGCAATGAATTAGCGACGGATAGAATCCGTCGCTAATACGCATTTTTCTTGTAGTGTAACAACTCAAGAAAGGTATTTTTGAATGAGTTGTAGCTTAACCCTAGATGGGCATCAATCACCAGTCTTGAGTGAGAGACGACCTTGTCGAGAGAGAGCTCTCAATACCTCTATCTTGATATATCAGACTTCACTTATGAGTCTTTTATCTGCCACTTCGCTGCTACTATGAAGGTTTTCTCTATCTTAGTGGTTGGAGAGAAACAATATTTCATGCTTAAAACTTAGTCTCTAGATTTAATGTTCATTCTTTGTTCTATAGTTTTATTAATCCTATTGTTTTTTATCCACACACATAATGAATCTATCTTATGGATTTGTTGGGCACCTTGATGCATGATTCAATGTTATTACCGCTTTCATGCCATGCATGTTAGTTGTAAAACATTCATATTCATCTTAGGCATTGAATATGAATTACATCATGCATCTGCATAGTGTCACATTCCACGCACTTCAATGCACATGCATTTGCAATTCAGTAATAGTATTCAATCCGTGGCATGCAATAATAACATATTCAAATGACATGCTTTATAAAAATTTAAAACATGCATTGAAACAACATCAACATGTTAGTACATTCATTTCATTAAAATCAGAAACCCATGCTTCGCTTAGTTCCGACCCATGTTAGGATAAGGGTGTAATTCGGCGGGAACCACCCTCTTGTTATAGCAACCACCCTGTTGTACTCAGGCTGAGTTCCAAGCCCTTTTTTATTGTCATGGTTACCCTTATCCATCACCTTTCACGCCCTGCAAACAGTTCGTAAAAACTCCCCGTGGTTTGAGAGTTACGGACGATTTACCGGGTAGGCAAAATAGGTATATGTTAGCATAGTTTTTTTTTTCGCACCAGTCTTGGACAGTCATCACAACAGTAAATAACTGCTTAGAAAAGTTTTTTTATTTTCTTTTTGTGAGACTGCAGCTGAACTGCATCAAGCAGTGGACAAAACTGCAGCTCACTTTAGTCTGGCCAAGGTCGCACCTTGCTGGTCACCTGGGTCTGGTCGATGAGTTGGAGTCAAACTGATCCCAGTTTGCTGCACCTACACAGGTGCAGCAACGAAGGCCAATTGACCAACATAGCAACTCTGGTTGCTGTGTTTGTCAGGGCTAGTGCTGCCTACGCCAACACAAAAGCGGCACAGCTGGGCATTGTCATACCCCAGCCGGCTTGCACTATATTATTTTCAGTTATCTCTCACACTACGTGTACGGTTCAGGCATAGTGAACAAATCCCAACATACACAAATAAACATAATAGACATTGCAGCCATATGCGAACCTTAATCAAACTCAGAAATGAATCCATGGTCAAACAGTGATATGATGAAATCCATAAGAAATGAATACCCCATGATTTGGCCATTCAGACCTCAACAGTTCTTAATAATTGATTATCAAGTGCTTGTGACTTGGCCAAACTCTCTGAGAGTTCGGGTAAATATTCAATCCACAACTCATTTGTTTTTTTAGTTACCAATATTTTATACATACTCAAAATATTTTCTAAACTTAGAACTGAAAGACTATACAGTGAGCAACCATTCAGTTCAGGCTACATTTGGCTTGTTATTAGTTGCAAGTTCAGCACCAACAGTAACTAACGAGAATTAAAAGAACAGATGCTGGACATAAACAACAATACGAGTATATGCAGTCTGATATAAAAAAAATAATATACTCTAAATATATTAGAGATGTCAAGAAATTATGAAATCATATAATCGCTCATTTAGTAAAACTGACGCCTATACTAGCGTCCACGCTGTTGGTGTTTGCACTATATGTATATATATATATATATATATATATATATATATATATATATATATATATATATATATATATAAACTACTGATCAGTCCCTGCTCAGCCATGGACTGATCTGAGCCTGTTACAGTTACACATGCATGACTGATCCATCAGTCTATGCCATCGGTTTCGAAACCCGAACAATCACATGCCCGTACCCGAGCACCTACAGTCCTAATGCCTATATATATTCAGAAAACAATTTGCCCTGAACTGTTTTGGTTTGCACCATGGGTTTAAAACATATCCAGATTTGTTCTATTAATTTTTCCCTAACCAGTTTTGGGAAAAAACTTGCTTTCATACTGAAATCATGTTTTAACCTGAAGTGTGCTCGTGCATATTGATCCTAATCTATGAGTATTGGATTAGAACCCCTACCTTGAATTATTGAAATCGTTGGATCGGACCACTGAAGCGAAAAAGGTTGTTGATTTGAACCGAGTATCACCTCTGAATTATGGTTGCACCTCTTTGATCAGCAAACTCCACCAATGAAGTTCCAGACCTCCAAACGTATGGAGGAAGGAGAGACAAGAGGGAAAAAATGAGAAGAGAGAAGAGAATTGGAAAGAAGAGAGAGAGTAGAAAGAAACTAGAAGGGGGGCGTGTGAGCCCTCTCCTTTTATATTAATTTTGAGATTTTTTTTCCAAACCCCAAGACTTTCCTTCTCAAATTTTTTTTAGCCAAATTTGTTTTTCAATTCTCCCTTTCTAAAACTAATTTTTTTGTTTCCTGATTATATCAAATGCTTACTATCTAATTTTTGAAACTTTGATTTTAAATCTTTTCATATTATTTAGTGTATTATAAAGTATATTGGATTGCCTCTTAAAGAGGTTTAAGCCATATCTAAGAGGGCCCACTAGAGTGGGACGTCCCACCCCAGGGAGATCCCTTTCCTAAAAAAATTGAACTTAGAAACATATCTAAGTCAATCATAAGGTTAGTTTCCTAAGTTTTTAACTTAGGAAACTTTTAAATTCCATTGCCTTTAGGTTTAGAGATGTTCCTTAAGAGAAATTTCCAGATTTCTCTTTCCTTTTTTTTTAAATGTAGAAGGCCCATTAGGCTAAACCCACATAAGGGGACGTCCAACCTATTGGACTTCTAAAATTTTATAATTTGTAGTTTATTTCAAATTTTCATTCCATTAATTAATTACAATTAAATCTCTTATGGATTCCTCTTTTAGATTTCAGATTCAAACCCATTTAAAAAACCCAAATCAAATCCATAACCATACCCAACTATAAATATCCAAATTTACATTTAAATTGTACTCGAATTAAATTAAATACTAAGTGTAAATTAACCTTAATTAACTTTACTTTTAAATTAATTTTCAAACCTAATTCAATTATATCTCTATTTAACATGCGAATTTAACTTCATGTTAGCCTTAATTGAATTTCGCATTTTTCATTTAATTAAATTGAAAAAGTTTATATTTTTAGCATTTAATAATTTTTGAAAAATCGCAGGTGTTGCATTGGAAGTTCAGTAGTGCCTCCCACAATAATATAGTCTTCTTTTTTCTCGTGCTAATTCATAGATGATCAATTCCTTCATGCTCTTAGGCCAAGCCTTGGCACTGTTGGTGATTTACAAAAGCCATTGGGTGGATCTCAAACATTAATTGGACTTCATTCTTAATGTCACTCACATCAAAATTTGCAACGATTAATTTGGAGAAGTTGGGCAAAGCGAGCAAATGAGCCTTACATATGACTTGATTGAGTTGGTGAGTCCAACTCCTTCGATCTAAACATGGGCATTCCCTTCTAATTTTGCTTCTACGAAGGCAGCCATAGTTCCTTTGTGAACCATGTGCCCTTGACTATCCACGATGAGTCCAAAAGACACTCTCATGGCCTTGTTGTGTGCGGACTTAAGCCAAGAGGTCATGGCCTCGGTCTCCTTAGATTATGCACCTTTGCTTTGTCGATCTCTCACATGGTCATGGTAGGACATTGTAGGGTGCCCTAAATTTCAAGAGGTCTATAGGGCCATGAATACATGCTCCTATAAGTGAATACGAGGTTCTTGAAAATTATGGGAAGGAGAAGAGGTAAGTTTGGCAATCTTATTTATAAACTCGACGAGAATCTACTTTCTTGGTTTGCAAACCATCAGCCAATCAAAGGGTCAACTAGGTCTCTTTATGAAGGTTGAATATGTTAGTCATTTCTCTTCTACCTTAGCCTTGGCGAAACATCCATCTAGGGTTTGGGAATCTCAAACCATGCTTGCATCTCGTATTTCAACTCTAGAATTTTTTTAATACGTTTACCGAGGTGGGTTTGACCCAAATTAATCTCACACATGGTATATGAGTCTTTGCACATCAAGGGTCCAAACTCTCTTAGGAGTCCTTTTTCAAAGGTGACCCCAATGGGTGTCCCAAGTCAATTCTCGTGCTTTTGGTCACATTTTAATCCTTCACGATTGAGGCATTGTAATGTGCACTCTAAACTATCTTTGAGAAATTTCATTAGGCTTATAGATCCTCTTTTTACAATGCCTAACTCATCAAGAGAGTTTGAGAGAGAGAGAGAGAAGGAAGGAATTTTTTCCACTTGTTGAAGTGGAACACCCTCTTGTTGCACTTGTGGGTCTGCTTGTGCCCCCTCCAATAGTTCTTTAAGAACCACGTTAACCTCAAGAATGACAATGAGTTCGTTCATGCCGGTTTGGTCAATGAGTTGCGCCAATGGGGCAGATTTGCATATCAAAAAATCGACACACTTCTTAAAATCATCAATTCCTTGGGCAGTAGATTGGAATTGTTGTTGCATGGCCCAGGCTTGTTGTAGTAGGTCCATCATTTATTGGAGGCCGATCGCAACTTCGGTCATGTGGTTTTGCACTCGAACAACATTGGTGTTGCTTTGGTTTTTGGCATATTTGACGAATGCAGGATGCATTTTGGAAAAGATTCAATGAACGATGGATTGTTCACTCTAATACCAAATTTATTATGTTCTTGGGCTCACGGGTAGGTCTAGGTTCAATCTTAAGACTGGGTATAAACAGGGTCAGTTTCAATTTGGGTTTTGACAAGGTTTAGTGAAAAAATTGGTTTTCCCAATTTACAATAGAAAAATAACTAAACATTTAGGAGGGGTTGTGGGATACGTTTGAAAAGGCTTGGGTAAAAAATTTAGGATTTTGATAATTGTAATTTAGGAGATATAATATTTGGAAGTTCTGGGTTTTCCTAAGAACAAGATTTTGTTTGGATTCTGACAGACCCTAAAAGATGGATTTATTCCTCTTAGAATACCTACCAGAAAATTATGAAAAATTTAGGGTATGCTTGGGATAGGCTAGAAAATATTTTGGAAAAGTTTGAAGTTCAGGGTCATTCAGGTCAATGAGATAAAATATGGGAATTCAGAAAATAGAACTAGGTCTTGACTGATATTTTCCACAAATAAGTTTGGGTGTAGGATTTATTTCTCCTCAATGGGAATGAGGATTGACCTTTTTTTGGTGGGTTGACTAAAGATAATAGTGTATTCTATGGTAAAAAATTTAAGCTTGGACTAGGTCAGGTTTAGGAGAAATGTTCAAGGAAAGTCCAATCATATTCTATAATTCTTAGCAACAAAATATTGAACTTGAGGCTGGGCTCAATGAGTTTAAGGAGTCTAACACTAGGTCCAAATTTAAGGCTTGGACTTAGTGGGTTTACCATGGTTTTAGGGGTTGACTACAGACTGGGAGATGGTCTAGGAGAGTCGACTTAGCTGACACGAGTTGTTTCTACTAATTTGCTTGATGTTGTTGCACGATCCAGACTTAGGCTTGCACGAAGTCCGGTTGGGGGCTGACCTTCAAGAGGTCCAACATCGAGAGAGGGAGGCTATATCAAAGAGAGATGAGGGCCTAGGGGACAAGGGAAGAAGTGAGGAAGACCTAGGAGTAGAGAGAGAGAGAGACTTTTTTGGGGGAGAGAGAGAAAGAGGAACTTCCAAATTCATTTAGATAATTTTCATATATCCCTCTTACATAATAAGCCAGGCCTATATATAGGGTGATGGGAAGGTATTAACAACCTTCACCATTTATAAGAATTGTAAATGTAAAATAAGAAATCCTAAGAGGTGCCTTGGAGTCCTCCCCCTAAAATTAGATAAACCTTCCTTGACTTAATATAAGACCTAGAGACCCCTCATAATCACCATTTCATGTCCATTTATGCCTCTAAAAGAGGGAAGCCCGGCCTCCATAGGTGTGGCCCACCTGGCTGGCTAGCTCTTGGTGTCTCCTTTGGATTTGGGTCCATCCAAAACAAGTCTGATTTTTTCTTGCTCTGTTTCTTCCAACCACAAACTGGATCAGGGTTCCAAATATGAAATGAGGTGATGCCCCATACCCAATGTCGTACTTGTCTAAGGATGTTGTAAATGCTAATGTGACACCTTAAAGGTGGGTCCCATTCTAGGATGAAACTTTGATTTCGATCTGGAGGAAATGGATTCCTATTGATTACCTAGAACACATAACTTAGATTTGGGTCTTTCACAACTTGAACTCTGTCTTTGTCATTTGGCTCTATAGTACTGCTTGAATCCACCCAATCCCTTGGTATAATGGATTTGGATTTAAGAATGTCATACTTAGATTCATTTGGGCCAATGAATGTGGGTCAAGGTCATAAACACTGGGATCAATTTTGTTTGATTGGAGCAGGGTCCTCTAAAATTTGGATTGTATCACATGTCTATGTTTGTATGGAGTCTCATCCGAACTTGCAAATTGAAAACATTGTCTTAAAGTTGATGTTATGAGAAATTCAACAGAAAATGGTAGAAAATGAGATCTAACTGAGAACCCTTCAACAACAACAACATAGGCATATCATGCAGAGTGTTCTGATATAGCCAGTTCAGGTTGTTCATTAAGCAAAAAGTGTAGTACCCCAGGCCAAGATCCAAGCACCCTAATTCAATGAGTATGAGGATCGAGTCCAAAATTTGGAGAATGAGTTAAGAGACATCAGTTGTCAACTCTGGAGTGCCAAAGGAGAAAGGAGAACTTATACCATTCATGATTTTATCTTGGATGGGGCAAATGGTACTTCAGTAGCAACACCACCCAAGAAGTCCATCAAGTTTATTGGATCGAGAAATCTCGAGACCCACCTAACATTGTTCCAGAGTGAGTGTGAGGACTACCAGAAGAATCACTGAGTCCTGATCTGTTGATTCCCAAGAAGTTTGTAGGGAGATTTCTTAGCCTAGTTCTAAACTGTAGATACCCATCAAATAAAGGACCAAGTTTTGATGAACCTGTTCATAGAAAGATTCAGATACAACATTTACACATTGCCTACAATAAGCCAACTCTATGACCTCAAGCATGGAAAAGATGAAGATGTTTAAGACTTCATCAATAGGTGGAGGTCAGTCTATCACAGGATGAAAGATCCAATGCATGAGTCTCATGCACTCATAATCATTTCGAAGAACTTCAGTCAACCTCTGAAGGGTCTTTTGGCCACTCAAAAGCATGAGACCTTCATTGATTTGATTGATATTGCCACCTGGATAGAGTCCAATTTGAAGAGATGCATGCATGATGAGATTTTGGCTAATATTGGATCTGAGAAAGAGGAATCATTCAAGAGTCATGTCAATGTTGTTACTTCTCAAATATCAAAAGGAAAGTCTTTCTTGAATAGTTTTGAATATTTCAAGAAAAATGAGGGGCATGTCCAAAATCATACATGGCCCAAAGACGGGGGAGTTCACCAAATTTCAGCAGACCTAATTTCAAGTCCTTGATATCCTAATGCAAAATGAGTACTTTAGACTGCCTAAAGCCCTCAAATCCTCCTAAAATGAAAAGAAATGATCCAACAAAGTATTGTAGATATCATCAAGCATCGAGTCATGGCATTGAAGAGTGTATTCCTCTCAAGCACAAAATCTAGGATCATATTGATAAAGGTGAACTGGTTATGGAAAATGAAAAATCCCAAGAAGAGTTAGGTTGTGGTCTTGATGAGGAAGTCAACATTATCAGAAAGGTTGAGTCAATGCCAACAAACTTCATCATAATTTTAAAGACCAATATTAACCTTACTAATCAGAAGGAAGCCTCATAAATGTCTGAATCACCCCAATTTGCTCACACACTAAGGCTCCAGAAGAAAAAGGTCCTTCCAAGGCTCCAAAAGAAGAAGGTTCTTCTAAGGCTCCAAACAAAGATCATGTCATGACTCTAGAAAAAAATGTTTGGTTGAACTCGAGTCAACCATTGGCACTCTCATTTTAGAGGAAGAAGATGTGCTTAAAATTCTTATGGAAGAGAAAGATATTGAATATGTTGATGAGATGGAAGATTTTTACTCATCCAATTGGGTAGAGATAGATAATCACAATGAGATAAATTGTTCAGATGACATCATGGAAAACTTGAAAGTGAAAATTTCTTATATCTCTTAGTTAGAAAAAGAAAGTGCTTTTAATGAAATTTCTCTTGGAAACTCAAAATTTACTAAGAAAATATGTGATATTGTTTTTCTCATGCTCATGTTGTTTGTCAATCTTTTGATCTCAATTTGGACCTTATATGAAGTCAAGATCTTTGCCTACTCAACCTAATTCTTTGCCTCAAATGTTTAATATGGTGGAAAAATCTTCTATAATGTGCACTATGCAGAATGAGTCTATGTTGGGGCAAGAGAGCCTAAAGGCCAACAAACTTTTTCAATGATATGGAAGATCAGTATCATCTGCGATTTTGTGAAGTCAATTCTAGGTCAGAATTAGAACAAAATTCAAATTCTCAATTCCAATCTTTTGAAAGATCAAGGTTGAAAAAAAAGAGGACAAGTTTGGAATTTGAGCCATTTCACCATCATATCCTTATGGCACCTTAAGTGCATTGTTGGGCCAAATTCGAACAATAATATCAACACCACTTTAGTTCAGACATAACTAGGAAGAATGAGATTTTGTGTTAACTTAGAGAAAATCATGAAGGGTAAAGTTGTATCATCATGATCAGGTTTGCTCTCAACCTCCTATAGTTCAAAGTCATGTATTCATCATTCTCATATATTTTGGGAATGTGAGTAATTTATTTTTATAATCTTTTGTAAATAGCTATTTGAAATGTATCAAAAAATAAAAAATTATGAAAATCCAAAAAAAATCAAAATTTTCAAAAAGATTGCCCTTTTTGTTGCAAAATTTTTACCACTTTTGCCATGAAGCCATTGCATTTATTAGAAGTTCACATGCACTCTCTTTCACTCAATTGCATCATTAGTAGTACATAGCTTCTTTCCATTATTGTGAAGAGGAAGTTTGAAGGTAGAGCCCTTTATGAGAAGGAAACATAAAATGAGTAAGTTTGCAATGAAATAAAAGAATAAATCTTTTTATAAAGCCTGGAAATATTAAAGGATGAATCATACAAGGCATGTCTAGTTACATATTCTATAGTTTAAGACCATGAAGATCCAATTAGAGGAAAAACTCTTTAGGCTAAAGGATTTCAAGACTACCTTCCATTTTATATATGCTTCTCATCCCTCCTTTGATAAGTCATGCAATTTTTTTTCATTTCATGTACTCGTACCTTCTCCTTTTAAGTTTTATTTTCAACATCCTTGAAAAGGACTAAGTTGGTCATCTCATTCTACAAAGCAAAAGCTATCTATTGTGACATTATCCTGAGACATGTCATTTTTACTTATGAAGAGAAGCATCAAGACAGAAGTTCTCACAAAAAGTTGCTCCATAAAAAAAGAGAGAGAAAAAGATGAGAAATGCAGAGAAAAAAATGTCATTATTAAAAAACAAAGAGCATTGTCAAAAAAATGAGAAAGCTCTTAAAGTTTCAATGCTTCCTCTACAATTGAAGATCTTGAGCAAAAGATGTCCAAAATCCCTTATCCCTTGCTTTCCTTTGAGCCTCAAGTTCGAGAATGTTACACCCAACTTTATTTGTTTTCCCTTTTGAGCCTTGTGGTACCCAAAGTTCATGAAAACAAAATTATTTACATAAAAAAATGTCATTACCATCTCATCCATTGTCATTGTCATTACCATTTTATTCCAAAAATTTGATAACCTATGTCCTATTGTTCCTTCTAAGTCTTTAGAAAATGATTGACCACTTGGTAATATTCAATATGGATAAGTTTGATGCGAGTTTAGAGTGAGGAGATTAAAGTGCATAATAATGAAAAGTCTCAAACTTTTACACACTAGGAGCTCTTATTTTGTAGGCCTACATGCCAAAGAGTCCTGCTCATTTGGAAGTTTTTAGAGACTCAATATTTGTGAGATTATATTGGTAGCTATTAAAGCATGAACTTACACTTTTATGACCAGTTCTTTTGAAGTTTGAGGATCAAACAAATGATTTATTATATATATTAAAGAAGAGCAAGCTTGTTCGTTTTATGATGACTTTAATTAAGGGCAAAAACTGAAAAGTAAAATTGTACCAACCTTGGCAAGGAATCAGTTGCTGCTAAGTAATGCAAAAAGCGCACACTCATTTTTCACTCACTCTTCTCATGTTTTCAATATTTTTTGAGGCAAGCATTCATTCAAGTGATGAAAATTTTCTTTCTCAAAATTTTATTTTCTAAAATTGGCAAGGGGCAACTTTCTTTTTTAATAAAAAAAGTCACTTGAAGCATCTTTTTAGATTCAAGTTGTCATTCATATGGCATTTCATAAATCACTTTCATATCACTTTCCATTATGTCATGCATTATTGTTATTTATGAGTGTCATCTCTATCTTGTCATGAAGTTCTTTGGCATCATGTTTTGATTATTGCATAAATTGCATTTAGGTTGTTTCATTTGACCCCACAAAAGTACAAGTTGATTTTGCAACAAGATTCATTTTGACAAATTTTTTTGCTATTCTTTTTATTTTATCCAAAATTGAGTTTTTTGCAATACGTGGATCCAATGTATTGCTTTTTGCAAGAAGTATCATTCCAAGTCAATTTTTAAAATTGTGTTGTTGTCCTACTGCATTTTGTCTTACTTGTTTCGTCTTGAGACTGATGGTTGGTTGCCAACAAGACCTTCTACCTTGAACGACCATTCATCAAACAGAGAGACCCTCATGTGAAACAAGGTTCTTGCTTCACCTTGAGATTGATGGTTGTTCATTGGGAAGACCATCCCACCTTGAATGTCTGATCATTAAGTTGGGGATTAAAGAACAATTGACAATCCATACTCTTTTTGTCAAAATTTTTAATATGAACTTTGCGCAAGCTAAAATCAAGTGCCTTTTGCATTGTTTTCTAAAAAAAGAGTTGATGTTTTATGAGTCAGAAAGTTGGTCTCAAGAACTTGCTTTGCGATCACCTTGACCAAAAGCGATAAAATAAAAAGCATTTCATCATGTATTGCCATATCATTTCATATGCATTTTTCTACATATTACTAACTAGCTTTTCGTGCAGCTGATATAGTTCTTAGGAACCTAATTGTCTTATTAGGAAAGCCTATTGTAGATCCCCAAAATTTGAAAAATAAAAAGATGTTTTTTTCTAAAAGAAATTCTCAATTTTGGATAAAAAAATGGATCTAAACTTGAAATTGATAGAAGTTGTGGGCTCCTCTCTTCAAGTTGTGTGTCTTTCCTCCTTCTTTTAGCATAGGCTTCAGCTTGCAGTTCTCGTACCTCGAACGCATGTCCTTAAAAAGGTGAGCTTGATGGTGTGGGACACCACCAAAGCTTAGAAAAAGACAACAAACATGAATAATATACTAAGGTTAAGAAGATTCAAGCTTATAGAATAAATGAAATAAACATAAAAGAAAAAATCAAATCTCACCTCAGACTTAGGTAACCCTTTCCTACGACATGACGAACGTGATGGAACTTGGGCAGTACTTTGGCTAGGTGCAGGCTTCAAAGGTAATGAGATATAGATCTGGGTCCTAAGCTCGAGTGCTAAGTCTAGTTGTGTCAGGATTTTGGGAGAATGTAAGCACAATTGTATCTCAAACTCTAGATAATAGAATGGGGGTAGACCCCAATTTATAGTTTTTCTTGATGGATTCTGGCACAATTCTCAAATATTCGAGATCCATAGATGTAGATCCATTCAAGGATGAGTTGGAGGGATCCTATTGGCTGAAGTTTGAAAGGACTCCTCTAATTGGCCAAGGGGCTTTCTAGCATAAAATCTAAGGATTGGCTAGTCTAGATCAAGTTTACGGATTCTAAGATTAGGCTTGATTTGTAGAATCATATCTCATAGTTTTGTGATATAGGAATAAGAAAATGAGAAATTTATCTCCAAATGGTGCACACTTTTTGAACCAAAAGAATCGCTAATGACATATGTTGCTAACAACACATACTACTAAGAACACTTGGGATCTCCTAACAATAATTCATGTGTTGTTAGGAAAGTACTAATGATACACCATGGATTCAACTAATTACTAACGACAAGCCATATGTCATTAGTGAAATACTAATGACACATCATGGATTCGGCTAATTACTAACGACAAACCATATGCATTAGTGAAATACTAATGACACATCATGGATTAGGTCAACTGCTTATGACAATACATGAGAATTGCTATTGACACTCAATGTATCGTTAGAAGTTGTCAACTTGTTTTGGCCATAACTTTAGATTTTGGTATGTGATTGACATGATTTTTAGCTTGTTTGAAAGCTAAGATTTTGTAGTTTAATTGATCTTTTGGACAAAAAACTTAAAAATCTATTTTAAAGGCTAAAAATGAGATTTAAATTAACCTTATTTGAAATAAATAAAAAATATGAGATCTTTGATATATGAAATAACTCAGTCAAAATTGGGGTGTATGCACCTACCCAGACTTATATTAAGATCATCCTTTAGATAGTTGGATATTAGGTCTATAGGTTGTCCCATGGACTTATGGATTAGTCCGCTACCTAAAGATGAGTGCTTAACAAAAACACCTTTTCCAAGCGAAGTAGTGTATTGAAGACATTACAAAACAATCAATTGAGTCAGAATGTCTTTTTAGCAAATTTTGCCATCCATGTCATATTTTATTGTCAAACACCATCTTTCAAAATTTTCATGCAATCTTTTCCCCATATGCATTTGTTTTGTCTTGTTTAATTTGACCTTGTTTGACAAGACATCCTACTTTGAATAGTAAAGAGCCAAGGAAACCTTTTCTATAGAATATGATGTTGGCTTTGTCTTGTACAATCTTACCTCACTTGGCTAGACCTTTTGTTGATAAGTGAAGAGCTTTAGAGGCCCTCGTGTAAAGCCACACATATGACTAAGCTACGAAGTACACTCAATTCAATGTCATTTTGCCAAAAAGTCTTTTCGAAAATATTTCATGGTTGTCAAGCTTTTCAAAATTGCCTTTTGTCTTTTAAAATTAGTGTGTCTACTTCTTTGTCAACGACCAAACTTCTCTCGCTTGAAAATGAAGAAGGGCATCTGTAGACACCTCAATTTTGACCAATCATTATTTTATGAATTTAGTCCAAGTGATTATTTCTCATAACACCGATGTCTTGTGTCCAAAACTATTTTATCTACTTCAAATATATTTTTGGCATAAAAATGAGGTTTTCAATATTTTCTTTCAAAAGAGAAGTTGAAGAGCATCATAATCTTTCTAACACACTAAAAATTACCTCAAACCGATGTTAGGATCACAAGTTATGGCCAAAATAATATTTTAGCCCATTTCGATATGGTTTTAGATCCAGATCCATTCCATGTTGTCACGTAGATTGAATTGTCGCCCGTACATTATCCTCTAAGCCCAATTATCGTCCATACTATATGGATTTGGACCCAAGTTAATGTCTGGGCTAGGTTGTCGCATGTGCTATTTGGATTTGAATCAGAATCAGGTTGAGTTGTCGCCCATACAGGTCTAATTGTCATTCCTGGGAATGGATCCGAACCTACTTCATTGGAAATACAACCTAGGTTTTCACCCAGGCAACCTAGGTAGTGTCGTCAGTGTTGCCCATTTTAGGTATGGCTCACACTTGGAAGGTGTTTTAGACTCATAAACTTGCCAAAAATCCCAAATTTTACCTCTTCAACATTCTAAAATCGGTTTCATAGCCCCATCAGCTTGCCAAACCCAGTTTCTTGGCCCCTAAGCTAAGAACCTTGGTCAATAAGATTGTGCAACCTCATATGTCTAGACAATCTAATTCAGACACATGCATGGTACTTGGATTTGGTTCTTTTAGCCTAAAATCCACTGAATCTAAGTTCAAGATCCATCTCTATGACTATAAATATGGCTCCAGCCCCCTAGTCCAACATCTATGATCTATGGTCCCCCTATGCTCAATCTATGATATAAAGTCCTTTCGTAGCCAGACTCTATCAGATTCACCCAGGCCTTGTTGATAAAAATTTTGGAAGTTGGGAAAATATGACTTACTCGGATTCACTGAAATCCCTTTTGAAATTGTGGGAACGTTGTATACAAGTCTTGACCATCATTTGCTCAAGGAAAAGGTACAGTCAAAATAGGTTTTCTGTTCTCTGTAGCTTGAATCACACCACCGAAAAACGCTGGATTTCAATAGAATAAAAAAAACTGTATCTATTGAAATGAATAAAGAACTAAATAAAAAAAATAGACAAATTGATTTGAAAAATACTTTTTTCAAACTCGGGGGTCCATTTAGCTTTTAGGCTCATTTTGGTCTGTCAACACCTCCGCGTAGATTCGAGGGTTCTTCAATGGTGTCAGGACAAAATGTCAGCAGGGCTGGAGTATGCTTGTTCTGCAGGGCCAGCACTTAGGCATCTAATTTTCAGATCTTTTGATTATAAGGGTGAGACCCTATTTATAAAGTTCATAACAGGATATGTATCACTAGATCTTTTGGGTCCAGATCTAATCTGAGTCTATCCCAAATGGGGATAAGACTCATCAAAGAGAGTCCGCTCAGAAGGAAGTTCATCCAAGAGGAGACCTCTCACCCTGGAAAATGCACATGGTTGTTGAAAAGAGATAGGGATAAGCCAAATGGCTTATCCACATATTTGATGCAACAGATGGCGAAACAACTATGTCATCCTATAGCAGATGATACTTTCATTTTGTCGTCCTCATTATCAAATTGTGCTCCATTCTACCATCCCGTAATGGTTGGCAGTGCAAAAAGTTATCCTCTAGATAGACGGCAAAATCTTTTTTGTCATCCGAGTGTGAGGGGTATCCGATTTCTGTTGGGTACTAGCAAACACTTGTTTTGAAAGATGTTAGTAATTGGGCATCATAAAATTTTGGTGTTTACACTTGTCCACCAATACATGGAGTTTGAACCCTACCCCTAGATCTAGATCCTTGTCTCGCCATGCCTCTTCAAAGCCTTTTTCCTAGTTAAAGCTTTGCATGTTCCTTATCGTACATGTGTTTACTTTGTTTTCTTTGTTGTTTTATTTAATCTACATGTGGATTTGTCTAACAGATATCATATTGTTTGTTTTAGATTTTTTTAAGCCCTGGTGGTCTCTCTACACCATCAAGTTGGCCTTTTTTTTCAGCATTCACGTATGTGGTGCAGCATGCTAAAGCCAAGATTGAAGGGAGCCGATATTCTTGGCAAGGTTGATCCCTTCTCATCGAAGAAGGAAAGGCGTTCAACTTGCAAAGCTGAGATCCCACATCTTCTTCAACTAATTTGGATCCATTTCAAAAACCAAATATTTGTCAAACCCCCGTTGTATCCACATGTTCACAATCATCAATAGTGTTGAGCTTGAGACTAAAAGACATAGTTGTAGTAATTGGTTTAGTGTCAGCCATAGATGCTCAAATAAGAATGTCTGCAATATATTTCTGCTGACTTAATAAAAATCCTTGAGGAAGATGTAGAATTTCAATTCCAAGAAAGAAATTTAGTTGTCTTAGGTCCTTCAGTGCAAATTCTTATCCCAACGTGTGAATAAGACATTGAATCTCTGTTGAAAAACTTCCCGTGATGATAATATTGTCAACATATATAAGAAAATGCATGAGATGCCCATTGGAGGCCCAAACAAATAGAGAGGTTTCTCTATGAAACCAAGCTCATGGAGCCTGTTTAAGTCTGTAAAGTGTCCTGTTGAGATTATAGACATGATATGGGTACCGAGAATCAACAAACCCTGGTGGTTGGCTCATATACACAACCGAGACGTTCATGAAGAAACAAGTTGTTGAATCAACCACCCTAGAGATGTGGCATTAGAGGGCACAATATGGATAGAGGGAGACTTGATAACGATGTTAAATGTCTCAAAATAATTGACACCTTCATCTTGATTAACCTCCTTGGCCACTAAGCAGGCCTTGTACCATTCTAAGGTTTCATCTGCCCTCTTATTGACCTTAAAAATCTACTTACACTTTACTACATTTTGGTTTGGTTGGGAAGTAACAAGTGACAAAGTCTCTTTTTGTATAAGAGCATTGAACTCGGCTTGCATGGCCTGCAACTAGTGAGCATGCTTATTGGCCTTGGTTAACGATGTGGGTTTGGGATCAGTTTGGAGTTCAGTCACGAGAGCTATAGGTAACAAATATTTGGTATAGTTGAAAAGCCTGGGTTTTAGGGTACAATCTTGAGACCAAGTTACCATAGAGTGAGTGTGACCCAGATGTGGGTCAGAATTGGGAAGTTGGAGAATGGGGTTGAGGTCCACAAGGAGGGGTATGCTGGATTTGATAGAAGTAATAGGAGATGATGGGGAGGGGGCAATGAGCTTGACTCGTGTGAACTAGTGCTAGTCATGGACATGGGTGGAGAATGATTAAGCATAGGGGTAGGTGAGAGAGGCGAGCTAGTTGGTTGAGGGTTAGATGCAACCAAGGGAGAAGGCACAATAAGAAGGGGTTGTTGGACCGTAGGACCAGGCCTTTGGTCAGGTTTAAGAGAGGGAGTTAGACATGAAAATCTATTTTCATCGAATATCACATGTCAAGAAGCTATAATTTTTCCATTATCAGATCTAAGGCAATGGTATCCTTTGTGGTTTGGGTTGTACCCTAAGAAGTTACATTCAACACTTATAAAGGCCATTTTGTGGGGATTATAGACCCTAGTACTTGGGCAGCATACACATCGGAATGCCTTAAGGAACTTGTAGTCAAGGGGTTTACCAAATAGCACTTGATACAAGGACTTGTTGGCCATAAAAGGAATCAACATCCTATTTATCAAGTATATGGCAATTAAAAAAGCATAATCTCATTACTTGAAGGAAACATTTGAATGAGCCATTAAAGTGAGGACAGTCTCCACCGTATGACAATGTTTTCATTCAACAAGTCTGTTTTGCTCATGTGTATGTGGACAAGATAGCCTATGATTAATACCATATGATTTGAGAACTTTGGAAACATTGTGATATCCACCTCCCCAATCACACTGCAAATTTTTTATTTTTCTCCCAAATGTTGTGTTCAACATAATTTTTGGAAGCTTGAAAAATCGACACCACATTAGATTTTTGAGCTATGACATAAACCCAAGTGAATCGAGAATAAGCATCGACGAAATGGACATAATATCTATGTCCTTTTGAAGAAACAATAGGGGCAAGACCCTAAACATTAGAAAAGATTAAATCTGATGGCCCACTAATATTTTAATCAACTTGTTTGAAGGGTAAGTTGTGGCTCTTACCTTTCTGGCATACAACACAAACCAAATTTTCAAGCTTATTGTAGAATCGAAATCCAAACTATTTAATGAGTCTCTTCATAATAAGATAAGAAGGATGCCCGAGTCTACAAGAATGTCATATATAAGAGGAGCTAGATCTGCAGCTTATCGCCCACCTTAGAATCAACCAGTTCAGGTCGACTATACCTCATTCTCCATAAGCCTGCCTGAGCCTTATCCATAGGATTAGTGTCCAGATGCAAGCGCCTTTGGCTTGTGACCTTGACCCACAACCATATTAGTACAGTGAATGTCGACCGTACAAGTGAAGTAGGATTTAAAAGGCATTGTAAAAGTGGACCCACCTCATGATGTCAAAAATTCAGTAGTGCTTCGTCAAAGGTGAGGAGTTTATTCCCTCTCAAAAGAAAGAGTCGTTACTTCTGGTGTTTAGTCTGATTTCTACTTTTTTCGAGTCTATAGGCCTCGATTCCCAACCAAAATGGTTCTATTGGTGGAGCTATTATGTTGCTTATTGATGGATACTCTTTCCCTTGTATAAGTCTTGAACTTAGTATCGTGAGCCTTATTTTGATGCCTACTCCTGGGATTTATTTGGTACAGACCATCCTCACTTTATCCTTGCATGAGAGTTGTCCCTGTCTGGCAATCCTTAACAACACATATGTCAGTGAAATTCAGAAAACCCATTATTGTCTTTGGTAAATTTGCTCACTAAAAATAAGTTCTTGGTGACGATACGAACATGCAACATGTCATTCATAGAAAATCAAGTGCTTGAATGTTGAAAATTTGAAGAGCCAATATGACGAATGGGCGAACCTATTTTGTTTTCAACCTTGAGAATGTCACTTCCTTGGTAGTCTAAGTGAATGGTGTTATGACCTGAATTTCAGTGAGCTCCAAGATCCACACGCCTTTCTCTGCATGCAGTTAGGGCCATCCAGACCTAGGTGACACCCATAAGGGTGATGTGACAACTGTGGTGTCATCTTCACGTGTAAAAGAGCTAATGAACACATGTTCATACTATAAGAAAAAGAGCATGACACTTGGCCAAGTTAGAAACTGGGAGAGCTAGCTGTCAAGGCCCACATAAGAAGGCGTTAATTAAGAAGTCCATGGTAGGATGTCCCCACCTTTATAAAGGATTCTTCCACCTTCCAGAAAGGTGATTAGAGAGAATCTATGTTATAAAAGTTTTAAAATTGGTGATTTCTTTCCACAAAAGTGCTTTAAAAAGTTTAGTCTCATATCTAAGAGAAATTTTTTCTAGTGGTTTAAATACAGGCTTTGTTCTCTATTCTTTACTTTGGTAAGCTTTGTGTCTTTGGGTGGCTTGCGGGCGTACGAACGTGCCATTCGTGCGTGCGCGTGTACAAGGGCGCTTGAGGCACAATGTGACATTTTGATGGCGCACTTCACAGCGGTGCGAGGTGCAAATGTCCGTTTTGCCTTTTCGGTTTTGAGTTATCTGGCCGTTTGAAAGGCTTTAAGTTGCATGTATAATGAGTTAATGTTGCATTGTGATTGTTGGATGGTTTTGAAGGCCTTTGATTGACAGTCAAAGGTGGGTGATCGTTCAGGTACCTTTTTGTCCTTTTTCAATCAGTCAAATTTATGGCCATTAATCTCATTTATCGCAAAACGTTTTGGCCTCTCTAAAAGTCTATAAATATCTTTTATTTTCGTCTTTTGAAAAACAAGAATTTTCTGACTCTCCAATTTTCTTCTTTCTTCTTCTTGATTTAGCTTGCAGAGTACAAGTGTGGTAGAGATCATCTGTCCTTGCGAAGCAGTGACTCTCTTGAGGTTCAAGCCTAGTTGTATCTTGGGAACTCAGTCGCAACAAACCCCTTTTTGCTTCTTCGGACTTCTCGAAGTGGGGCAATTGAAGTTCTAAAGATAGCGAACTTAAGAATGTGCCTCTAGGCTTGAGATCTCTTTTTTTAAATTATGTTTTGTCATAAGGTTAGAATAACAATCTAATCATGTTTTCTCAAGTTAGTTTTAATTAAAACTTCTAATTAGAGTAAGAGCCATGACAGAGACATGACTCTATAATCCTTTCTCTAGTCTAGTTCTTGTTTCATGGTAGAACTCTTTATGCCTTATGTGATTAAATAGTGACTTTATCTCAATTATTTCATCTATAAATAAAGGTATGATGTACTCCTTTACTGGAATGAAATCAAATTGAAGTTTTCTCGTAACCTCTCTTTCTCTTCCTCTCACGAGATCATATCTCTACTATATTCAAGGATGCACTCGATCAGTAGAGATCTCGACTCTTCTGCTACACATAATGGTGCTTCCTTACTTAGCATATGAGTGTCCTTCTCCACATGCATGATACTCTAAGAATCTTGGTTCTTATCCTCAGAGTGGCAGCCATGTGATGCAGGTTGGTTCAGCTGCCAACCTGGTTGGACCTACACCTGGTTTATGATATGTTGTTGGGGCATTGACAACGATAATGCCAGGAAAGGAATCACCTCTGATAATTGTTTTGCTAGTGGGATAGTCAACCCATGAACACAATGATATAGAGATAAGAGCCTCCAAATGCCATTGTCTCAAGTAGCTTGCAGTAGAGTTGTGTGTACAAGAACTGTGGATACACTTTGTTGAGTATGCATTGCTCATGCGCATATACTCAGTCGATTCCTGTAAGAGTGTTATGCCATAGGAAGGAGTGCGAAGATCTACGATCACTGACCTCTATTAGGATTTGTACCATTCATGTACACACCATTCATCGGTAGTGATTCAAAACCCATCCAGAGGATTTCTTCTCGCAGTTTCCACTATAAGTGTTTTAACTATTGATGCATGTTATGTGCATACCATTCATCGATAGTGATGACTTCTATTGCATCACAATCTTTCGCACGTCACAAGAATCTTGTGACAAGTGTTTAAACTCCAAATAAATCTTTAAATTCAGCCCACAACTTCCCATGTATATTAGGTCAACTTCCCACGTAGATTCGATCAACACTTGCAGTTAGGTTCATGCACAATTTTAACAACACGTCAATTGACGTGTCTTGGGTTGTGATACACTTTGGAGACACCCTACTCTGATACCACCTGTTGTGGCCACTACCTTCAACTCCATAATCTATGCTGCAATACATCTCAATGATTTGGGAGGCATAAGAAAAATAGGGTCAAACAATTAAATTGAGTAGGTCAAAACTGAGCTTGATATGTAAATCCAAATCTAAAAAGACCCAGTCTAGGGCTTCTAGAGGGACTTATGAATGTATGTTAGGGTTTGATATAGATTCTAGGGTTCAAAGAGGTCATGTTGGGTAGTTGGGGAGGCTGATGAGGTCAAAAAGGAAAAACTAATTTCAATTTTGGTATTTTGGGCCCCGAACATGGGTAGAGTCTTAGCTAGGACTCATACTAATTTCAGGAGTTATGTAAGAGGTCTGGGGAGGTTCTAAAGGGGTCTATAAGTCCAGGTTTGGTCAAGGTATGTGCAGGAGATTACAAAAGGCAAAACAAGTTGTATAATAGAACTGCACTGCTCTTTCGGGTGCGACCTTGGTCTAGACGAATTAAGCAACTTTATAGAAGGTTAGTGATTGATCTTAAGATATGATAAGGGTCTAAAGAGTGTATAAATACTTGAGACAAAGATAGGAGGATGATTGATCAACAAAACCACGACTGACAGTGCTCCAATGTTAGCTTTCACGGGTAATGAAAGCATTCTGCAGCAAGCCAAGGGTAAAAAAAGAGCTTTGGCTATTGGAAGGGATGAATGACTAACCTAGGGATGTTTGGCTTCATGTGGATCATAGAGAGAAGAGAGACAAAGAAGATATAGAGAAGAATAAAGAGAGAGACATCTAAAGAATAAAAACAATGAATATTAATTAGAGGACAAGCAAACAAACATAAATTATCTACAACATATATATATATATATATATATATATATATATATATATATAAACCTTAAACATTGTAAATCTTAAACAATAAATTTGATGACAAATATTAAATAACCAAACATAAATATGCACGGGGCTATTAAATGCTAACCTTTCTACCTAACTCGGGAAGTCACTGCGAAAGATACCAAAACCTCATCGAAATGCAACAAAAAATTTCACGAAAATCATTGCAATTTTATGAAATTTGCTATAATGTGAGAAAAAATGCTAAGGATTCTAGAGAAAAAAATATTAGGTTTCTTCCAAAAATAAATGATAAAAATAAATAAAATGAATAAAAAATAACTTTATATATTATTCAGTAAGCATGCGAATGTAAGAAAATTCACATGCCAAAAAGTTGCGAAGATCGCTCCTTATTTGTGGATCTTCTTGAGTTGCTTAATTGAGATCCACATGTTTCTATGTGAACTTTGTATTATATATGCAATGTTAGTTTGTGATGTTTCAACTAGAAAGTTTATAGATATGGTTATGCGAGCTTCCTACTATGCATGTGAATTTAGTGAATTATTTGAAAGCTATGATATATTAATATGAGGTTCATACCATATTTCATGAATTTCATGTTATACATGTAAGTTTAGTAAAATATTTGCGACATTTTGAGGTATTAGTTCAATAGAAGGTTCACAAATATGGTTATAAGAACTTTATGAGGTTGGCAAAAAACAAATCATGTGAATCTACATTTAAGTGAGAGGTGCGATACTCGGAGGACGTACTGATATATCATGCGATCCTCAAGAGGTTTAATGTGAAAGTTACAATGATTTTTTTAATGATAAACATTTGTGATTTGAACTTCAGACGAATATTAAAAAATTATAGGTTTTTCGAGAAACACATCATTTTTGTTGTATAGTATGGTCATTGTTTGATAAAACCATACACATGTCCTATAAGAATTACATGAACCAAAATTACAATTTGTTATCTCTTTTACATAAAAAAAAATCATGAATTTTCACTTACCACTTCATTTTGGCAGTAAGCTTGGTGAGAAGGTGCCTACCTCTTGTCCTGGGTTCAACTCCCACAAGGTGTTCCAATGTCTTTAAGTGGTGGGCTTCGATGTTGATAACCCCACCCGCCCGAGGTTTACCTCGCAGAGGTGAGCCAACTAAGTAACCCGGTTATCGGCAATGGTTCCTCATCATAAGAAAAAATCATGGATTTTAATCAAAACTTGGGCCGGACCCATGTCTGGTATGAAATTTCACAAACCATACCTGGTTCGATATACTAATCACACCCAAAGGGTCTGACACGAATTCTAATCGGACCTTCCCTGATCCTATAGGGTTTGGTGCGGGTCGGGTCCGAGTAAAACCTGATCCATTGACATCCTAGTCCTGAACTACTAATGCAACGCAGGGGAGATGGACGGCTAAGAAGCGGTCCAACACGGCAGGCACTAATCCCTTCAGCAACTGCGGAGACGTGCACTCAAGCAGAAACACTTCAATTCCACGGCCAAAGGCAAAAACCAAACCGGTACGTCTTCCCCGGTTCCTTCCTCCCTCCCGCGATCGATCTCTGCAATACAATAGCCTTTTTCCTTTTTTTGTTCTTGGGGGATTTTCCAGAGACAAGAGAGAGAAAGAAGGGGGTTGTATTTGGTTGGGAAGATGGGCGAGGCGGGGAGGGGCAACCGGCCGGCGTGGCTGCAGCAGTACGACCTCGTGGGAAAGATCGGCGAGGGGACGTATGGGCTCGTCTTCCTCGCCAGGAGCAAGCTGCAGAGCAACCGCGGGAAGTGCATCGCCATCAAGAAGTTCAAGACATCCAAGGACGGTGATGGCGTCTCCCCCACCGCCATCCGCGAGATCATGGTAACCCCCAGCTCCTCCCTAGTTCCTTTCGCGGCTGTTTTCACCGATTGGGCTCGATTTTACGCGGTTTCTTTCCCTGCCCGTTCCGAGAAACCCTCCTTTTCTTTCTCAATGTGATCGGAGGAAACTTGACTGTGTTTTTTGGTGGTTTCATGGTTGGAATTCGGTAATAGGACCCACGTACGATTGATGTTACTGAGAATGAAATGCGCGTACCATCATCCTCAAAGAGATTGAGGAGAAGGAAAATTGTCTGTTGTTGGTGATAAGCTGTATATCGCCCGGAACGTGGCTGTTGATTTGTGCCGCCTTTTGGTTGCTGCGATCTGTGCCGATTGAATGGGGAGGAATTTTGATTCAATTCCACGTTATGACTTTGCAGTTTTAACTCATTTGTCTGTTAAAAATTGATGTAGAGAAGGCACCCTTTTAGGAGGGGGTTTAAGGGTTTTTGTGTTGATGCATCGGATGAAAATTCGTAGAGTTATTTGGATTCAAATGTTATAAATTAGATTGTTTTTGGTAGGTTGAAATTGCTGATTCGGTTATTGTGGCTTAATTTTTTCTCCGACATTGTCAAGTTTACATGAGGCTATGTGTTCTGGATGTCTTGATCTCGATCGGAATTTAGTAGGTACTGTTAACAGTCTCTCGCAACACCAACTTTTAACAAGTGGTTCAGTCTTGTGCTCTGTGTTGTTTTTTGCTAGTTACCGTTTACCGATCCGACTTGTTTTCCTATTTTTGTCGTACTCAGATAATTTTCTTTGGGTTGAATTCCGAGTGTTTACCATCTACAAACAGTATCCGCTATATATCGCTTCATCTATAGCTAATGCAAACGGGTAGACTTAAAGTTTCAAGGACTCAGTATTGGAGCTAAGTCCCATCTAAATATCTAACTGGGAGCATGAATTGGGTAAAGGAGAGAATATGCTACCAGCTGTTTGACAATCCAGATCATTACGTTACTTAAAAAAATGCCTTGCATTTCCTTGTTTTGCAAACACAGCTTTATTTTTTGCTGATGTTGTTTTTTTGAGGTTCAAGGGACGTTTTGTAGTGTAATAATCATGTGAGACTTTCTCTTGATCTTGTGTGTTTCTTGTTTGTTATGTTGTCATTTAAATTAAACAAAATTTCTAACTTTCTACTATGCTGGTGATGCAGTTGCTTAGGGAAATTTCCCATGAAAATGTGGTCAAGCTTGTAAATGTGCACATTAATCATGCTGACATGTCCTTATATCTCGCATTCGACTATGCTGAGCATGATCTCTACGTAAGTACTTTCCAGTGCTATGTGTTTCTTGTATTTTTTTTTTTTTTTGGTATTTGGTTTATTTTCTTGTCTGTTATATCATCCTTCTTTTTATTGAAATAAATGAAAAATCAGTTTGAGATTTAATATCTTGGATAAAAATTATTCCATTCCCCTGAACATGGTTCCAAATAAATGCAGCATTTCAACTGAATGATTTCCTTTCCCCTGTCATGGTAGCTCTAATGAAGGAAAAATGAAGATTTTATTAGAAAAACAAAGATTTTATTAAGATTACAAATGTCATATGCATGAAGTTGTTATGTGGGAGGAAGGTTGACAGATTGTCACTTATGCCATTTGAAGCAGATCAATGGAGTTGGAATTCAAACAAAGCAAGTAGAATCAATTTATCAAGATCTTGATAGCCCAAAAATTTGGAATCTTCTAAGCATGTTCTTCAACTTAGAGAGCTAGGTCGATGGCATCAAGCAAGGGGGTTGCCAAATATTTAATCCTTGATATGTGAAGCTCTAAAATTGCCAAGGATAAGACAAAGTTAATGTCTGAGGTGTTCTTGAGAAGACAGATGTTTTAGAACAATGCTAGTGTTAATGCTCTGATATAGAGAAGCTTCTCATCTTAGTCACCTATTTGTTTTGCTTCTTGCAGGAAATCATTAGGCACCACAGAGAAAAAGTCAACCATTCTATCAATCAATACACAGTCAAATCGTTGCTCTGGCAGTTGCTTAATGGACTAAACTATCTTCACAGGTACTAGAGATATTGTTTTGTTTTTCAAGTTATCTAAACATGTTTTTATTACTCTCCATTGTGCCCTTAAAACCATATCCATTGGCATAAATTTCATTAAGTTAAAAGATATTCTGATTGGCTATAAGTTGCAAAATTACCTTTGATTTGTATGTATTTTTCAATCATGTTCCAACTTTGTTTACTAAAATAATTTTTATGCAGCAACTGGATCATACATCGAGATCTTAAGCCATCTAATATCCTGGTATGATTTTCAAATGTGGTGGTGCAACTATCTCAAGTTCATTGATCTACAGATTGATCATTAATGTTTCCTTCGATTCATTATCTTTTTTCCTCTTTCTCTCTCTCATACACACACATGCCTTGTGCCATTTTCTAATTGGACTTTCATGGACCAGGTTATGGGGGAGGGAGAAGAACATGGAGTTGTTAAAATTGCTGATTTTGGGCTTGCAAGAATATATCAAGCTCCGTTAAAGCCTTTGTTTGAGAATGGGGTGAGGAACTATATATAGGTCCATTTCATTCTGTGTAGTTGTATTTTGGGCAACTAGATGGATAACCCATTCTACTCCTGTACAGTTTTCCATTGTGGGCTAGTCTTGATAGGAAAACCCCGCTAGAGTAACTGTATCCCCATGTGCTACGACCATATCTGTTTGTTGAGAGAGCATTCTTGATTCCAAATATGTCCGAGTCTTAACATGTTAGGTTGTGCTTTAGTTTCGACTGCTTAGTTTTTCTAAACAACGTGTTTTTGGGGAATTAACCATTCTATAACAAGTCACTTTTCTTCTAAGAACTCCATATCCCTATGCTCATTGAATTCTTTTCTTTTTTCCTGCTGCTTGTTCGGCATTCTTACTTTCATGTCTTTTATTATATAGAGATGTTGAGATTGTTCATGATGTTTTGGTATATCTATTCTTGAAGAAAAAAGAGATTCTGGTATATCAGTTGCATGATCTGCATGGTATCTCTTATAACCCTCTACAACAAGAACTGGTGAACCAACTGCTTGGCCATAGTTACCAGGCAACAAATAGATACGAGAAAAGAGAAGTGAAGCAGAAGCAAGGAAGCAAGTGTTAAAAAGTACTATGAAGCAGGATACTGTTGTGAAGCAATATTGGAAGCACATGAAAAACAAAAAGGAAACACATAAGAAGCAATATGAAGCAGGAGCGGAACCAAATAAAAAATAGCATGAAAACAAGTAGAAAGCAATACAGAATCAGCATGAGGGCTTGTTATAAAAAAATGTGTTATTTTTAATATGAAAAACATAGGAAGTGAGGAGGGGGAGCAAGAAAAAGCGAGAGGAAAACACTTTGGAAATCAATTTAGGTAGCGAGTGAGGAAGCAGACTTCTCAATAAAAGGAAGTGGGTTTTCCATATTTAGAGTGGTTTCCCAATGCTTCCCCTAGTTTCGTGGAAGCGAGGAGTTTCCTGCTTCCGAAGCGAGCTTCTCCATATAACAAGAAGCTTTTGGTAACATGGTTTGGTCATGCCTTTCTCTTTATGTCTTATTTCATTCAGTAATTAACAGCATGATTGATTTGAGCAAATGAAAGCCTAATGCACAGAATTGAGAAGACTTTTAGAAATACGTGAAAGTGTTCCACTGTATTTCACATAAATGATTGAAGGGCATTTTTCAAGTTTTAGCTGAAAATGCCCTTTCCTTTTGTTTTTGTGGGATTTAGTTGCTATCAATCTGAACAAACTTTTGATTCCATAGGGTCAGGTTTCAGTTCAACAAACTAAGCATGCTGAAGGGTTTAACATTGAAAGGGCTTGATTTGACACACTAGTGAGAATTATATTCATTCTGATGAATGAGAAAAGAATGGAGGGAAAGAGCTTGGAAAAGGAAAGACGTAAGAAAAATTCAGATAAGATTGAAGACAAGAAAAAGCAATCAAAAGAGTAAGGCATAAAAAACAAAAAGAAACAAAAAATGATAAAAGAAGATTCCCAAACTACATCCTGGAATTGTACTGATAGCTCATTTACATTGCTGAAATTTTAGATGCTCATTTATTACAAGTCTTTGATATACAAGAATGGCCTCTAGGATATCTTTCTTGAAAGGATATTATAGAATTGGTGGCTTGTTTGTTGGGCCTGAAGGATGAAAATTTCATCTAACCTTGGTTTTTTTATGAGAAAATTAAATTGATACTTCATTAAATTTCAGTTTTTTGTTCTCTATCCAATTGTCAATTGTTTATGTCCCATTTGGTTGACAGCCAAAACCAAGTGAAAACCCAATTAGAATACCAAAACCAGGTTTTTGGCTCCATTTTGATGCCAAAAACTTGGTTTTGGCAAACAATAGAAAACCTGGTTTGTGAAATCACTTAACCAATTTAGAAATATCATGATAATGATGTGATATTTCTAATTTTCTGATGGTTTAAAAATATTGTGGTGTTTTACCTATTTAATCATTTTTATCATATCATCTTAATATTGTTAACAATACTTTTAGATATCAGTAATATATGTGCTCTCTCTGGTGACCCGGTTCTCAGCTAGGTTTCCTCGTCATAAAAAACAAAAACAAAACCCTGTGCTCTCTGGTCTCCCTTGGTGGTCTCTCATGACGGGGAGCACCATTTTTCTTTTAATGAAAGTTTACTTGTCATTAAAAAGAGAAGGGGAAGTGGTTGAGTCTTTTGTTGGACCTTTCACATTGCAACCATTGGCCCCAACCTTGTAGCTCTTCAATGTTAAGCATTTTTCTGCTTTTTCCAATTTAGTTTGCTTTGCAACAATTGACACCAACTTGAGATTGGGAGAGATGCATGTTGGCGAATCATGTAGAGAGAGAGTTTGCTTATATTTAGGGGTGGCAATCGTGTCGGGTTGGCGGGTCAACATACCTCAACCCGAACCCGACCCGTTTATTAAACGGGTCGGCTGTGGCAAACACGAACCCGGCCCGTTTAATAAACGGGTAACCCGACACGACCCGCCAACCCATTTAATAAATGGGTTGGGTCGGGTAAACGGGTTCTCAAGTTCGCGGGTCAGGTTGACGGGTCGGGTTGGCGGGTCGACGAGTTGACGGGTCGGGTTGGCGGGTTGGCAGGTTGACCCGCCCGCCTAACCCGTTTATTAAACGGGTCAGCCGGGTTGGCGGGTCGGCATACCCCAACCCGAACCCGACCCGTTTAATAAACGGGTTAGGCGGGTCGACCCGTTTATTAAACGGGTTGGCTTAAGCCCAACCCAAACCCACCTAAGAGTTGGGTTGGCGGGTCGTGTCAGGTTTTGCCACCCCTACTTATATTGATGAGCAGTTCTCTAGGGATGATGTGAAATGAACAAATACAAATACAAATACAAATACAAATACAATAGAATGTCACTAAGGGCTACAAGAGAGCACAAATACAAAAAGGGCCACTAATGGACCAATTGCAATCTCATAAAGGAGATAATCACCAAACACCAATCACAAAGAAAACACAATGTAAAAAATATAATATGTATTGAATCATAAAAATGCTTAGAAAAACATATCATAATAAAAGGGAGAGCTCTATTTATAGAAACAAATAAGAGACAAGAGGGAGGCAGTCCAACAGCCATTGGATTGCCTCCAATGGTCACATTTATGACCGTTGGGAGCAGTCCAACAGCTAGTTGGACTGTTCCCAACAGTCATGTTGACTGAAAAAGATAATAAAAGACTTAAAAATCTATACAGCCCCTACTAGGCTGTCCCTATTACATTAAGTGAAATGACCAAAAAACCCATGTTATACATGTATATATATGTATCAGAGTCACCGATATATTGAAAATATCGCGATAAATTTCAGCAAGTTATATTTCTCGCAATAAATATCGCTACAAAAAACTGCGTCTGTTTTCAGATTTTGCTTTAAAAAAAACACAAATTTATTAAAGATACAAATTTGGAAAAATCACTGAAATTTTTTTATTTAAAAGCAACCTTGGCCTCAAAACTTGGTTTGATTTGGTTCAAAAACCAAATCAAATCCATGAGTTTTGCAAATTTTGTGTTTTTTTTCAAAAGATATTGTTTTCAAAAAATATGAAAAATAGAGGATTTAAAATAAAAATACTATTACTTTCTATTAATAAAACAGAATGATTTCCAAAAAATCTCAACTATTGGGTGAGATTTGAGAAAATCCCCAAATCGAGTGTCATTAAGGAATGTTTTTTAAAAAGGGCATTTTTGGAATTATTCAAAACTTTAAAATGTGGGGGTTTAAAAAGTTTTAAAGGGTAAAATAGAAAATAAAAGTAGAAACGTGTTTTAAGGGGTTTAAAGGTTTTTTAAGGAACAGATGAGGACCTCGACCGGCTCGGTATTGTTTGTTAGTTGTTAGTTGCTAACTTAGTTGCTCATTTATCAAATTATCTTGTCTATTTTAAGGTCTTTATCTTAGTTTTCTTTTATTTTTCTATTTTCTGTATTTTACTTTTTTTTTTAAAATTTATTTAAATTTTTATATATTGCCGAGATATTCCCCGATTTACCAACTTTCGAAAATCTCTTCGAGAAATACCCTTGCCAAGAAATTACCCGTAATGATACAATTGACTATGATATGTATATCTGATATATATTTATATCCATCAATGTTGTGAAAAGCATTGAGGCATTGCGAGGTGCTCCACCAAAAACTGAAGCGAGGCGTTAAGCGTAAGCCTCAATTTTTTTTAAACTTAAAAAATATCTAAAAATATAAATAAATAAAAAATACTTTATTCATGAAGTAACAACCAATAAGAAATAAGAAATATCAAATAAATACTGAATATGAAAATAACATGTAAAAGTAACATGAATGCAACAACTTGATCTATCTAAGTTTCTAACAAATAAAATTTGAGCATTCAATGAAAAAATTAAGTAATAAAAGCATTAACAATTAAATTTCTCAACATCATGTCATAATCATATATATCATTTTAACACAAACTAAAAGTCACAAATCACATTAACAATCTTAAATACCAAATTACAAACCTACACATACACAATAGATTGCATGTACATACACAATCTTTATATGTAGTTATCTATGTCACATAGGTGCGAGTGCGGGTGTGGATGCGGCGATGCGACACTTTAAAAAAACTTAGGTGCGGGGAGGATATATATACATATATATATATATATATATATATATAATTTTTAACAATTTTAAGGATAAAAATGGACCTCGGTGTGGTTGACTTCACCTAACACAAAGGAAGTTGTGTCCAAGTGTCGCACCTACCTGGGTGCGTGTGCGGTGCCCTGTTAGAAGAGTCCGTGTGACATAGGTAGTTACGTACATGTACAAACCTACACATAGACATTCAATTACATGCATGTTCGCCTATCAAAAAATTATTTTAAAATAATGACACAAACTAACATTCACAATTTGATAAACACAATCTATACAAAAACCAACACATACAAAGTCAATTACATGTATATACATAATCACATGCACCACCAATTAATTACATAGAGAAAAAAAGAAGAAAAAAGGAAGCGGAAAGAAGTGACAACAGAGAAAGGGAAGAAGAAGAAGAAAAGGAGGATGAGGGAAGAAAAAGAAGAGGAACAAAGGAAGAAGGAAAAAAAGGAGGAAAGAAAAAGAAGCGACAATAGAGGAAGGAAAGAAGAAAAAGTTAGAGGGAAGAAAAAGAACAAAAGAAAAAGGAGAAGAAAAAAAGAGGAAAGAAGAAGAAAAATGAGGGAAGAGGAAGAAGAAAAGGAGGAGGGAAGAAAAAGAAGAAGAAAAAAAAGGAGAAAAGAAGAAGCAACAACAAAGGAAGGGAAGAAGAAAAAAGAGGAAAGAAGAAGAAGCGGCAACAGAGGAAGGGAAGAAGAAAAAGGAGGGAAGAAGAAGGAGAGAGAGAGAGAGAGAGAGAGAGAGAGAGAGAGAGAGTACCTGCCACCGGTGGTAGCAGTCGCTGATGGTGAAAAGGACGAGGGTTGGGGATCTAAAGGGAGGGGGGTTGCCCTAACACCAGGCCTCCCTCCCCCCCTTTTGTTTAAATTTTTTTTTTAATGTCAAATGAGGCGTGCGCCTCAAGGCGTATGAGGCACACACCTCAGGCATAGTTGCGCCTCAAGGCGAAAAGCCTCTTGCCTTAAGGCAAGTCACACTTTTTCACCTTGAGGTGTGTTTTCAACAACATTGATATCCATACAACATATTTTAATACTCTTCCTCAAACTTACGATGAGATCACCAAAAGTTTGTTAAGAAGAAAAATAAAACGTGGTAGGGGAAGAGCCTTGGTGAAGAAATCCGCAATCTGAAATTCAGACGGAAAGTATGATAAATCAATCGTCTCCTTCAAGTGTTCTTCTTGAACATAGTGACAATTCATTTTGATGTTCTTCGTTCATGGAATGCATAATTGCTGGCTGGCTATATATATGATACTTTTGTTATCACAACATAGCTTTAAAAGTTTCGAGACATCAACTCCCATATCTGTAAATAAAGACCGCAACCACATGACCTCGGTTGTTGTAGTCATCACCCTATTTTCAACTTCTGTGAAGGACAACGACACCTTCAACTGCTTTTTACACCTCCAGGATATAAGAGAATCACTTAAGAATACATAAAAACCCATAGTTGAGTGCCAGTTATTGGGATCTTCTCCCCAGTCAGAATCAGTATATGCATTATGATTTAATAATGAGGAAGAGGATAAAAATAGATCTTTAGATATAGTGTTTTTAATGTATCAAACTATTCACACAACACTTATGTGAACCCAAGTAGGCACATGCTGAAATTAACTTGCAGTATGCAGTGCATGCGCAATATCCGGTTTAGTAATAGATAAATACATTAGTTATCCAATAAGCTGCCTATAAAGAGTTGGATCATCCAATAAGACTTCGTCTTTAGCTCTCATTTTAGGATTAATCACTTTAGGAGTGGTAGCAAATTTCTCGTCTGTGATCTCCGAACGTACAACAATATCAACTGTAAACTTTATTTGAGACAAGATATATCTTCTTGGCGAATAGGCTACTTTGATACCTAAGAAATATCTCAAGAAACCAAGGTCAATTATATCAAAAGTTTTCTTAAGCATAATTTTAATTTTTTCAACTCCCTTCTTATCACTTTCAGTGATGATCATATCATCAACATATAGAAGCAAAATGACAATCGTAGAATTTGTAGATCTTATAAACAAAGCAATGTCAATATAACATGATTTAAATCCAAAATTTTACACAGTCCTATTGAATTGATCATACCATGCTTTAGGGGCTTGTTTAAGCTCATATAAAGCTTTACGAAGGCACTATATCAAGCAGTTGACTATATTTTTTAAGTGCATATGGATGCTCCCCATTACCACGTCTAGAGTAATGTATAAGATCATGAATAGGTTATCTTCCAATGCTTGATTCATCTCTCAATTCAGTAGTATCACTAACTTAATTATCATTATTTTCACAATCATCAATCTTAACATTTGACTTAGGCAACAAGTCAAAAAAGGCATACTCGGATTCTTCCTTAGATTTTTCAAGATCAAACCCTTTTTCTTTTTTCAAGAAAAGTAACATTCTTAGACACATAAAGTTTGTCATTTTTTAAATCATAACACCGATAGCCTTTTTTTGGTTATCGACATATCCAAAAAATACATATTCAATAGCTTTGGGAGAGAGTTTATCATATTTTTCAAGAAGCATAAAGCATTTACATCAAAAAACCCTTAATCTTTTCAAATCGGAAAGAGTTTTTAAAAGCTTTTCAATTGGAGACTTGTTTTCTAAGATTTGAGAAGGCATTCTATTTATTAAATAAACCATGGTAAGAGTTGTTTCGGCCCAAAACTTTTTTGAAAATTCTTTTGAAATAAGTAAAGTCCTAGTAGTTTCAAAAATATGACGATGTTTTCTCTCGACAATTCTATTTTGTTGAGGGGATCCTGGGACACGACTTTTGGTTTAAAATACCATTGTTTTTTAGATAAGTTTGAAATTCATTTGAAAAAAATTCTCTCCCTAAATCAGAGTGAAAGATCTTAATATTTGTTTTAAATTAATTTTTTACAAGAATATGAAAATCTTTAAAATATGAAAACACTTCATATTTGAATCTAAGGAAGTAGATCCAAGTATGTCTACTAAAATCATATATAAATGTAACATAATATGATAAACCATCTTTTGACATAACGGGATCTGGACCCCCACACATCTAAATGCACCAATTAAAAAATTTCATTAGATAAAGAAGTTCTAGACATACCGGTTTAGTAAGCAATGAAGTAGTGATGGGAGCGTAGTGAAGTGATTGTATCAAATATTTTGGATTTATCATTCAAAAGTATGGAGAAATTGATGGAGATGTAAATAATAGGATAAAGGTTGGGTGAATGAAATGGAAAAATGCAACTGGAGTGTTGTGCGATCGTAGAATACCATTGCGGTTGAAGAGAAAGTTTTATAGGACGACTATTAGGCCCACTTTACTATATGGTACAAAATGTTGGGCTGCCAAGAGATATCATATTCAAAAAATGAGTGTAGCTGAGATGCGTATGCTTAGATGGATGTGTGAAAATACAATAAAAGATAAGATTCAGAACGAGGAAATACGTAAGAAGGTAGGCGTTGCACCCATTGAAAATAAGATGAGAGAGAATCGTTTACGGTGGTTTGGACATATTCGGCGAAGGCCTAATGATGCTCCAGTTAGAAGGATGGAGAAATGGAAAAATATATTAGTTAAAAGAGGTCGGGGTAGGCCTAGGAAGACTTGGATGAAGATGATAAGAAAGGATATGAATGTTTTGAACCTCACCGAGGACATGGCATTGGATAAAAATGATTGGAGGAGAAGGATTCATATGGAAGACCTAGAATGATTTTCTTTGTTGGTTCATATCGCCGACCCCAATTGTTTGGGATGAAGGCGTAGTTGTTGTTGTTGTTGTAAAGAAGTTCTAGACTAGAATGAAACATTTTCATTTTTTCAATATACAATCATTACATACATAGTCTTTTTCCTTACAAGATTTTTTCAAAACGAAAAAAAGAGATAGTTTGGATATACTTGGATCTCCTAGAGGCCTATGCCAAAGGTTTAAGCCTACCTCTTTAGCATAATTATAAAAAGATTATTTAGAAAGACAAAAAATTCATATAGTAAGGGTCTCCTCTTCTATGACCTTGCCCAATCAGCTTCCCAGACTGAAATTCCTACACTCAACAAGCCTTAGATGACAAAAAGACCGAAAAAAGATTTAAATTAAGTTTTGGAACAACTAACATTTGAAACAAGAAAAATTCTTTGATTCATTTGATTTTTTTTTTTAAATTTCTTATACTTTTCACATTTAAATAAGTTTCATCGGCGGTTGACACACATGAAAAATACGAATTGGTGCAATAGAAAAGTAAAGATTCATTATGTGTTATGAAAAGAGGCTTTAAATCCAAAATCCAAAAGAACTTACTTAGAATAGAAGAGGAAGATACTGTGGCACCGAATGTAGTAGTGACTTTTAGGATTTGTCAAACAGCCTCCACAATTTGGGTGATCTTCAAATCATTGAAGTTGCCTCATTTTCTTGTTTCTTCATGTTTTTGGAGGTTCTTCACTCAGCGCAACCACCTTTCTTTTGAGTTTTGGACAATCCGGTCTTATGTGCCCCGGTTCATTACAAAAGCGACAAATGATTTTTCTTCCTCCTCCATTGTATTTTCTCTCAAAGTTAGGAGGTTTATAGTTTTTTACAGTTTTTGGTTCTTGATACTGTAAGGATCTCATCACTAGTCTTTTGCATCCCAAATCAAGTTTTCACTTGACACACTTGGGCAAGAGCCTCACTTATAGAAGGAGCAGAAGTTCTATGGAGAAAAGATGACCTACTTGCTCAAATTTCGATCTAAGGCCATATAAGGAGAAAAAAAATTCTCTCTACTTGCATTTGCTTCATTTCAATTGTTGAGCCTTCCCATTTAGGTTCTAGAATAGCCAATTCATCCCATATGGGAGATAAGAAACCATAAAAATTCCTTACACTTTTATCTCCTTGTTTGGTATCATGCACTTTATCTTAGAAATAATATAACCGAGTCATGTCCTTTTGAATGAACGTGCTCTTTAAAAACACTCACATCATATTCTTTATTGAATTTGATAATGTTGGTAGCGATCTTGAACTCCATGGCATTCATGAACCATGAGAGTATTTGAACATTATTAGCCTCCTAATCCTCCATTCTTTCTTGATATTCTTGTAGAGTCTTTTCTTTTCTTTTTCTTTTTCAGAAAGCTTTAATTTGATCTCCTGCTCTTGTTAGCTTTAGTTGGGGTTCGGTAGTGGTTTCACTAACAAAACCCCACAACCTTTTCTCTTTGATGTGGTTTTCCATGGTGGTAGCCCACATCAAATAATTGCCTTCGTTAAGCTTTTAGGAGATGGCAGAAGAAGATTCTCTTTCACCCATGATGGCAATCACAGTGAGGAAGAAGACTTCAAGATGGCCACCACCACAAAGGGATCAAGATCAAGATGTCTTTCAAGCACAAGAGCCCTAGGCTCTAATACCATGAAATGAACAAATACAAATACAATAGAATGCCACTAAAGACTACAAGAGAGCACAAATACAAAAAGGGCCACTAATGGACCTATTACAATCTCACAAAGAAGATAATCACCAAATACAAATCACAAAGAAAACACAATGTAAAAAATATAATATGTATTCAACCAAAAAAATGCGTAGAAACACATATCATAATACAAGGGAGAGCTCTATTTATAGAGCCAAATAAGGGACAAAAGGGAGGCAGTCAAACAAGCATTGGACTGCCTCCCAACTGTCACATTTATGACAGTTGGGAGCAGTCCAACAGCTAGTTGGACTGTTCCCATCAGTCATCTTGACTGAAAAAGATAAAACTAAAAAAGGAAAATTACAGAAAATAAAAGACTTATCTATACAGCCTCTACTAGGTTGTTCCTATTACATTAAGTGAACTGACCAAAAAAACCCATGATATATATATATATATATATATATATATATATATATTAACATGATGTTGTGGACCCTTTAACCAGATGTGGATTTCTTGCTTTTAACTGATTTGCACTTTTGAAGTAATTGAATGCATAGATTCTGATGGACTACAAAATCGATATGGCTGATTGTGTTCTAGTAACGAAATGTGTGAGGATTTGGTCCTCCTGAAAGTTTCATTGGATTCATTCTCTTAAACTTTTACTAGCTTGTCTTGATGAACGGAAATAGGAAAAGAAAACTAAGATCACTCTGTTCTTTTGAGAGTATAAACAGTAAGGATATTATAACTTCTCTGTATGACTTGAGAAACATGATTGTATTTTTGCCTAACCTAGATTTTAGTAAAAGTGTCCAAGGTTGTTAAATGCGATGAGGCGAAGCGAGGCGTTGAGCCTGCGCTTCGCCTCTGAGGCGTACACCTCAGGTACTGAGGCGTACGCCTCTCACAACTGGTATGGAAGTGAAGCGGTGGGAGGGGAGGCAGTAAGAGGACCATGCGCCCAGCTGGTACGGAAGCGAGGGATATGCTGGTCGTCCGGTGGTCGGAGAAGACTGAGCAGCAGCTGCAGCACAGCAACTTCGGTGGTCGGTGGTCACAACTGGTCGGAGGTTGATGAGGGGCGCATCACAGCAACGCCTCAGTACTTTGAGCGTGTGCCTCGCCTCTGAGGCGTACGCTTCAGGTACTGAGGCGTACGCCTCTCACAACACTGAAAGTGTCATAAAAGTTTAGAACTCCTTGCCCCTATGGTTTTCACTGTGAAATTCCTCATAATCAATGGGTATGTAGTAGCTTTTTACAAGTATCAGCATTTTGTAAAGTCTGCTGAAAATTAAATGGCAAAGAAAATTTAAATTTAAAATAATTCATGGGTCAGAAGCTAACCAATAATTGCATTAAAAAGGCTTTTGCTTGGATCTCTTATTCGATAATTTGATGTTCAGCCGACTGAACTCCAAGGAATCATATCTTCTTCCTTTTCTCTCCCCTCAAGAATGGCTAAAAATGAGCCATCTAGCTTTTAACAAGGTTAATATTTAATATTTCTTATATTGCTTGCCATGGGCAGTTCTTCTTTTGTGTTGGGGATGTCTTGCACCAAATATTTCTGAATGTGGTGCATGATGATTGTAATTTTTCTGGTAGTTTGTTGTATGGTTTGATAGTTCAAAGACGCTTGGTTTTGCAGGTAGTTGTAACTATTTGGTATCGTGCACCTGAGCTGCTTCTTGGGGCCAAGCACTACACAAGTGCTGTGGGTATCCTGTAAAAAATTGTCTTTATTGTTAAGATGTATGTATTGTCTGGTATGTATATCAAAGTATACTTAGATGTACTTGTTTTATCTTTTTTATATCCTTTTTCTTTTAGTTCTTCTGTATTCCCTTTTGTATTTAAGGCACATCTTTGGTATACATATTGGATGTTTAATCTTTAGTTTAGGTAGACTACATATGCTTAATGCATACTCTTAAGGGTAGAATAGGTAGTTTATTTCTTATAATTTTAGTCATTACTTAAATGACTAAATTTTGTATTTATATTTATATTTTTATTTGTATTTTTTTTGGTCAAAATAGATTGACCAAACTAGCCATTGAGACTAGGCCTAACGGCTAGTTGGAGGAGGTCCAACTAGCCGTTGGACCATCTTCAACTAGCCATTAGGCTAGTCCTCTTCCATCTTTTATTCTCTTTCTCTCTTATATAAAGGTGAGTGTGTGTAAGTGTTTGGTGAGAGACTGATGGGTAGTTAAGTGTGTGTATGTGACTGATTGTAGTGAGGTTGCCTTGTAATATATGTTTTTGATTAATAAAATATTTATTTATTTTTATGTTTTTATCTTGTTCCTTATTATGTGTTGTTTGTTGGGTCTAGCCAAATGTATCATGTTAATGCATTTGTATTTTGTTTGTGTTAGTTAAATCATTATTATTTTTATTTTATTTTTTGGTGTCTTGGGTCCCGTGCCACTTCGTGACATTTATGAGTTTGGTTTTTCATCTGATTATAATTATTTTGTTATAACGTGCAAATTTTGGATCTTTTGGAAGCCATTATGTTGGGATTCCATTGTGTTTGTGGAGGATCCTTAACTAAGGTCAGATATGTGGGCCGTCGGATGCATTTTTGCGGAACTGCTGACTTTAAAGCCACTGTTTCAAGGAGTGGAAAGTAAATCGACACCTAACCCTTTCCAGGTATTATAGTTGCTTAACTTGTATTTTCCATTTTTTCAGGGTTCACTTTTTTCTTTGACTTGATTAATTGTTTTTACTCTATCTTTTCTACTTTTTCCTGCTTTTTTAATGCTAGTGGTTGCATTTCTAGTTGTTACATATCACATGTATTCATTTTGTCTCTTGCAGGTTGATCAACTGGACAAGATATTCAAGGTGTTAGGTAGCATAAGTTAGCTTGCCCTACTTGCCTTGTCTTTTCATTGCATGTATAACAATGTCCAATTATTCTTGTTACAGGTCATCCCACCCCAGAAAGATGGCCTAACCTTGTACATCTTCCTCATTGGCAACAAGATCACCAACATATTCAAGGGCGTAAATAGTATGTTTTACTATGAAAAATATATCTTGGACTTTGCTACTTTAGGAATTTATATGTGCATCTTTGGTTAAATCACATTGTGTTTTCTTGCAGCGATAATCCTGGCCTCCATAACATTGTTCATCTTCCTCAGAAAAATCCTGCATATGACCTACTCTCTAAAATGCTCGAGTATGTTGTTCCCTATTACATATAATCAGCCTATATTTTTATATTTTTTTGAGGTGATTACTGCAGTTTGGATGTCATGATAAAGCTGCTAAGGATGATGGAACTTAGCATTGTCAACATTTTATTTCCTTTTTCAATCACTTCTATATTTATTTTATATAACATGCTTCCATGCAACTGACGGTCTCTGCCATCCCAACTTGAGTGAGAGGATGTGATGCCATTACATATTCATTGGGGTGCCGAATGAACTTCAACAGTAATCAGGATATTTCAAAACAGCGCCTAGCAGTTATCTTTGATTGAATTCTGTGAATTTTGTTCATGTGATAGTTGATTCTATCGCAAGACTAGTTTACTGCATGCTTATGATGTCTTAAACTGCTCAATTATTTGTGATATATTTTTCCTATAGGAATTGCATGCTTCAAAAGTCATTGGTAGTTTCAGAAAAAGGATATTCAGTCATGTGAGGGTAGAGATCGTGCATCTTTATTTTGTATGTTTCAAGGAGGTGGAGAATTTGCATCTTATATCTAATCTTCTATCATCAATGAAACTGGAAAAGCTAATTTATTAACAGCATGTCCAACTATTTTTAGTAGTTTGATGCTTAAAAAAAAGGCAGTATATATCTCTCTTCTCATCCTATTGGTCTAGTATTGTGAGACATTTATGAATTAGATTATTTGTTATTGATAATGGGAATGTGTGATGATGTGTGCACACAAGAATATATGCTTATGGGTTTATTTTAAATCTAGAAAAAAGATAGGAGTTGAATCGTGTAGTTGCCTCTTCTGATTTGTAATTTTTTTCTTGATAAATAGAGTGAAGGAAATAAATATGATAAATCATGGAGATAATATTAAAATATAGAAAAGTTCAGTATGATTACCATCGGGGATTGTTTAATGAATTGAAAATCAAATACTAGTCTATTGATAGCGTAAGCAATGTAATATTAACTTCTTATCTAAACAGATGGTATGCATTCGTCACAAAACTTTTCTGATATAGCTGGATTGTTAATTTGCATTGGCCATTATGTGCTGTAGCTTCTTATTTAACTCTTCAGTTGTTTATGATATGATGGTGATAGTGTATGTGGAAGTTCATTTTATACTTCATCAGTTGTCAAAGAAAATCAGTGCACCGGATGGGGTGGAAGTATCATTAGAGATAACATGATATTGTTGATGGTTTTAATGATCTTAACTATTCTACACTGATGAATAATTTTTTTGCTAATTGGTGTATAACGGGTATAATATGCAATATTATTGTTTTATTGGAGAGCATTTGGGTGTGCTGTTCCCACATTTTAAAAGCTATTTCTTCAGTCCGATGTACAGTGAGAGGCTGAGAGCTGCTGGAGGATGTGAGCTGGTACAAAGAGTAAATGAACATTATCATGAAGAAGATAACCGTAATGATTTAGAACCTCAGTTCTAAGTCTATTGTCTCAGAGATCAATGTTTGCCAAGGCTGGTAGCACTTTAATGTTCTCCATTTGTGCAAAATTAAGTTGATGGGTACTTGGAGAATTTCCCAATGAGTAGTATTGAACTTTAGTGGAGTCCTGAAAGAAAACTGGATTTATATGTTCTTGATCTGATTTAGCAGTTCAATCAAACTATTCTCTCTCTATATTCTCAGTTATTTATGTTGCTTGTTTCTTATTAGAACTTGAAGTGCCTGTTTGAGTATTTAGTTCAGTGATAGTCAGATTGCACGTAATTTCCCCCCCTTTTTTAGCTTAGTCTTTTGTTTACATCCCCATGCTTTTGTCTCATTAATTACGATCTGCAACCGATGTTTGTCATTCTTCTTTTTTGATCTTCAAATGGTGCACTTTTTATTTCACACTGACTTGTTTCTTGGGGTTTCTACCTTCTCAATTCATATGCAGGTATGACCCTCGGAAACGGTTAACTGCCACACAAGCTCTAGAACACGAGTAACATTCTTATCTTCTATTCTAATTCAGAATCCTTCTTCTGTATGTTATATTTAATTGTCTCAAATCTTCCTTTATAAGCACATGGATCAAAAATATATTTTTCTTTGCCCCTGTTATGGAGTGCCTTGGGTTTAGAAGCTGAGCCACTACGATGGAGTGACTTCACCGTTCAATAGTCATGTCCCATTCATCTATCTTAAGTTCTTTTGCTTGGGCGCACTAAACATTGGTTATAGGTAGTAATTAGAACCTTGATAAGTATACTCACAATAATGAAAATACAAAAAGAGTACAAGTGGGTGCTTCTTACAAAAACACAAAAACATACACACTCAAAACCACTTACGGATCAATATAAGAGCACAACCACACAAGCCACTTAGGGGCTAAAACACAAGTAAAAAAATATAAGAATATTATTAAGAGAATGCTTGTGAACAAGCTTGACATGCAAAGAGGGGTTACACTTCCTATTTATACACAAAAGGAAGCAAAGAAGAGCCATTGAGAAGTGCTCCCAACAACTAGAAATATAGTTGATGAGAGCACTTCCCAACAACTAAAAATATAGTTGTTGGAACCACTCCCAACAGCTCTATTCCAAGTAGGGGTGCACACTAAAAATATAGTTGTTGGAAGCACTCCCAACAGCTCTATTCCAAGTAGGGGTGCACACTAGCCGAGCTTGGGTTGTTCAAGCTTGGCTCGGCTTGAGCTCAGAGTCGAGCTTGAATAACACTGTCCAAGCTCGGCTCGGTTCTGAGCTCAAGCCAAGTCGAGCTTTATAGTATTTAAAAAAAAGTGTTTTAAAACTTTTCAAAGGTTGGATTTGAACACGCCACCTCTACAAAATTGTACAAAGCCTGACCACTAGAGTAGGCCGTCCTTTTCTGATACAAGGGACGGAGAAAAAGTATGTTAAGTACAACGTCAGTCACTTTTTTTTTATAAAAACCTCTACAACAGACAAAGCAAAAGGTATATTCAGTATACAGTACACAGAAGCAAAACAACATGCTAACATTATTACCTTTTGACAAAAAACTCGTTAAGGCAAAACTCGATTTTCGTATCACAGATACAATACCAGACTGAGCCTAACAGAGCTGTGCCTTGATCAAATTCAGCTCATGCCAAGCTTAATCTGATGTTCAAACTTGGCTCATTTATATTTACAAACAAGCTCGAGCCGAGCTTAAACAAGCCAAGCCCAAGTTGATCTCGGGTTAGCTCAGCGCTTTGTGCATTCCTAATTCCAAGGGCATTATAAGGACTATAATGCCCTTGAGAAAAAAATAAAATACATTAAAAAGGAAAACCCTAAAGTCCCCTCTAGGAATACCACTAATTACATAATGTATAATGACCAAAATACCCCTAATGGGTTTTCCTTATTACATAAAGAAATATATATAGTGTGTATATATATATATATATATATATATATATATATATATATATATATATATATATATATATACTTTAACATTTAACACCCTGCCCTCAAACTTACAGTGACTCACTGTAAGTTTGAAATTAGAAAAGAAGAAACCCATTACATAAAATGTCTCTATAGACTTCATAAGTTCTTTCATTTGATGTTTTTTTAAAGGATGCTCAATCATATGCTCCATTACACAGAGGATTTTCAATATCATCAATTCTTGAAAACCTGTAAATAAAGCTAACAAAACAATCCAACTATGCATATTTATATCATAAGAAGATTTCAAAGGCTAACTAAATTAGTGATATATTATGGAAAGAGGATGACCAAGCACACAAACATACAATATATAGAAAATTTTTAATAAGTCAATTTAACATTTTTCAAAAGTATTTAAAGTAAAAATTAATTTTGAAAAATCATTAATTTCAAACATGATAACCATTAGTCACTTAAATCATTCATGAAAATCATGCACACATATATCTATCACAAAAAGCACATTAGTACATAATAGGCATGTATTTTCAACATTATTAATACTATGAAGAAATAACACACAAAGGAGTATAAATAATGAATCATTTTTACACAGCGGAAGATAAGAAATGATTTTATTCACTTAATAAAGATTTAAGAAAAGTAAAATAAACATAGATCAATTTCATTATTACATTTTAGAAGCAATATTAACCACACATGATATGCATATATGAATGAATCATGTAATAGTTTAGAATCAACGAAAAAATTACTTATGGACTAATTTTAAGAAATCCTTTCAAGAGATAACAATGAAAATCTTTCAAGAACACGCACTTAGAAGACTAACTAATGAAACAAATGATATCTCAAAGAAATGCCACAAAGGCTACAATGAGATATTAATATATGATAGTGGTCACTTATAGACCAAGGGAAAACCCACAACGAAAATACACACCAAAAACTCACAAGGTAAAAATAATATATTCTTCATTAACAAATGCTTAGAAAACATTAATTAAACTTATGCAAAACATGCAAGATAATAAATCCTTGAACATATTTAAAATATTCCTTGATCACGCAACTAAAGCATATTTAATGCAAAATGTATGAAAACATTTCAACAACCATTTCTCATGAGAGCAAATGAGTTTAGAAAAATTATGAAGAGATCTAAAAATCTCATATAACACAATGAATGATATTATTAATAAGTCTTAACACTAGTTTGACCACCACAAACAATCACTTCACTAGACCTCCAAACCTAAAAAATGAAGTGTAATAGCTACTAGAACAAGAGCATAACCACAATGCCACTAAAGGGCTAAAACACACACAAAAAGTGTGAATAACCAACAACTTTTGTCTACATATAATGACACTTAAAAACAAGTGTATCAACGACTAGATCAAGAGTACAATGGGTGCACATAACTCACTATATTGAATAACAATATATGTTGTCAATATAAAATGACACCTGAAGCAAGTGTATTAGCGACTAGAACAAGAGTATAATGTCGATGCCACTTATGGGCAAAACAAATACACAAAAGTGTAAATAAACATCTCGTCTACATATAATGACACTCAAAATAAGTGAATCAGCTACTAAAACAAGAGTATGACTAAAAAAATACACAAAAGTGTGAATAAGCATATTTGTCTTACATATAATGACACTTAGATAAGAGGCATAACATGATAAAACACAAGAGGTAAGGAGAGCTTATAATGAAAACAAATTAATGTCATTAAGAAGAATAAGAATATCAATATTTTGAAACTCCATAGTTTCAAAACACAGGAAAAACAAGATATCAAACATCCAGTACTGTAAAAATGGCCAAACAAATGAGTGGTAAAATGCACTCATAGAAACCGATGTCAATCATCTGCCAGTTAGTAACATACATATACTAATAAGATGACATGAGGTGCACACACAACTCACTCCAACGACTAACTCAGATTTTCAACAACAATGAGTTCAGAGGCCAATCAACCATCAATCAGGCTCAAGGTAAATGACAACACGTCACTCATACACTTGAGAATCTAGATTGATAAGATGACTTGAGGTGCACACATAACTCACCTCAATGGCTAACTCCGACCCAATAACAAAAAGGCCAAAAACAAATTATGCATTATATAAAATTCAGTGATGGGCAATTCGAATGCCATAAAAAAGCAATACATACTCACGGAAAACAATTTTCAAAAAAGTGAGTTCATATATAAGAATCGATTTGAAAAAACGTTTCGAATCAAATTCAATAAAGGTAGATGAAAATATAGTGCAGTCATATGCACAATAAGATATCAATTGATGCAATCATATGCGTGGTCAATACAAGCAAGTCTACTATGAGACAACAAAGACATACACCATTAAAGAAGGACAAAACATATATAGAGATTCTCAAAGAACAAATAAATCACCATGTATTTAGAGATTCAAAATCTTGCATAACTATCACCAATCATGAACCCACACATGTCACACAAGAAATTTTATCACAATGCAACAAATATGAGATTTCTAAGGAACATGTAATAAAATACCATAATGCACAAGAACCTTCTAAAAGTTACAAAGGTGCACAAACACTCACACACCTCAAACAAGAGGCAAAAACAAACAATGTAATGAAAATACAAAAAGAGTACAAGGGGGTGAGAACACAAGAACATACACAATCAAGACCATTTATGGGTCAATATAAGAGCACAACCACACAAGCCACTTAGGGGCTAAAACACAAATAAAAAATATAGGAATATTATTAAGAGAATGCTTGTGAACAAGCTTGACATACAAGAGGGGTTACACCCCCTATTTATATACAAAAGGAATCAAAGAAGAGCCATTCGGAAGTGCTCCCAACAGATCTATTCCAAGGGCATTATAAGGACTACAATGCCTTTGAGAAAAAGAATAAAATACATTAAAAGGAAAACACTAAAGTGCCTCTAGGAACACCACTAATTACATAATGTATAATTGCAATGAAAAGAGGCGGAAGCACCAATAGAGCAAAAGTCACTCTTTAAGAGCGACTACTAGAGCCAAGAACACAAACACCAAATGTGCACACACAAAACTCTCAATTATAGAAAATGACTTAAAAGTCATAAGTTGGATATTATTGAAGAAAGGAAGAGAAGGGTGAAAAACCCATACCACAAGAGGAGAACACCTCCTCTATTTATAGAGGAGGGAGGCACAAAGAAGGGACTACAAGGGGGCTCCCTTGTAGTCGTTGGGAGCTCCAACGGTCAGAACCGTTGGGGCCCCAACAACTACAAGAGTGGGGCCCCTTGTGGTCATCCAAAAGAAAGAAAATAAAAAGAAAAAAAGGAAAAAAGAAAAAAGGAAAAAGGTAAAAATAAAAAGTACATTGGCTGATTTACAAGAATACCCTTATCGGGTATTTCAATAAAAGAGAATACGTATATATATATACATATATGTATATATATACTTATATATATACGAATGTATATATATATATAAGTATATATATATATACATATTTTAACACGCCCCCTCAAACTTTACGGGGAGAAGACCGAAAGTTTGCTAAGGAGAAACATAAATTGTGGAGTTAGGAGCGCCTTGGTGAAGAAGTCAGCTAGTTGATACTCTGAAGTAACATATGGTAATGAGATAGTCCCTCTGAGGTATTCGTCTCGAACATAATGGCAATCCATTTCGATATGCTTGGTCCGCTCATGAAAGGTGTGATTGCTGGCAATGTATATCGCACTTTTGTTATCACAGCAGAGCTTGGTGGGAGTGGAAATGGGGACGCCCATGTCAGCAAGGAGACTTCTGAGCCATACGATTTCCATAGTTGTCATTGCCATGGCCCGATATTCAACTTCAGTGGATGACAGTGAAACCTTCTGCTGCTTCTTGCATCTCCACGAAATGAGGGATTCACCTAAAAAAATACAAAGACCCGTTATTGAGATACGATCATTGGGATTTCCTCCCCAGTCAGCATCAGTAAAAGCAGTTAAGTCAAGAGATGAGGAAGAGGATAAGAAGAGTCCCTTGGATATAGTATTTTTGATGTATCACACAATTCTCATTACCTCCGCCATATGAACCGAAGTAGGTGCATGCGGAAATTGGCTTGCTGCATGAACCACATGAGCTATGTCTGGACGTGTGATGGATAGATAGGTGAGAGATCCGATTAATTGACGGTAAGGGGTTGGATCCTCAAGTAGAACACCATCTTCAAGTCTCAGTTTTGCATTAATAACTTCGGGAGTCTCAACTTTCTTTTCATCAGATATTCCTGACTTGGTACAAATTTCTGCAGCTAATTTAATTTAAGATAGGATATATCCTCGCGGAGAATAAGCCACTTCAATCCCTAAAAAATATCTCAAATAACCAAGGTCAGACATATCAAAAGTTTCTTTTAACATGGACTTTACATCATTTACTCCCTTTTTGTCATTCCCAGTAATGATCATATCATCAACATACAGTAGAAGCATAATAATGGAGTCACCTGTCCTTTTAACAAAAAAAGCAGTGTCAGTATAGCAAGAAGAAAATCCTAAATTGATTAATACGTTACTAAACCTATCATACCAAGCTTTAGGAGCTTGCTTAAGTCCATATAAAGCCTTTTTTAATTTCAAAATTTTTCCATTTAAATTCATACCTGGAGGCGGTTCCATATAAACTTCTTCATTTAAATTACCATTCAAAAAGGCATTTTTGATGTCAAGTTGAAATATTGGCCATTTTTTGACTGAGGCTATAGCAATAAGAGCTCGAACACTAGTCATTCGAGCAACTGGGGCAAAAGTTTCATCATAATCTACCCCATACTCTTGGGCATATCCTTTGGCTACCAACCTAGCCTTATATCTTTCCAATGAACCATCACTCTTAGTTTTTACTTTAAAAACCCATCTACATCCAATGGGTTTCTTGCCATTGGGAGGATCAATGATTTCCCAAGTTTGTGCCTTTTTAAGAGCATTAAGTTCTAGTTCCATAGCTTCATTCCAATGAGCATATTGCTTAGCATCATTGTAATGAGATGATTCATGAAAGGAGTGAAGAGCAAGTAGGCATGCTCGAAAGTTTGGAGAAAAGGAATCATAAGAAACAAATCTATTTGGTATTTTGAAAATCCGATTTGATCTTCTTTGAGAGGTCTCTTCGATTGACTCACTTTGAGAGAATTTTTCAAGGGCACAAGGAGGATTTCTTTCATTCCTTCTAGAGTAGACTTGTATTTGTCTTGAAACATTTTCTTCTAAGTTTTGATCATCATTTGGATGTTCAAAATGATCTTCACTAAGAGGTTCACTAGGATCAATATGATCATCTATGATGTTTTCTTGAGGCAACAAGTCAAATAGAAAGTAATAATCAATATTCTCATTTGGTTGGTGCGAAAAACCATTTTCCTCTTCAAGGAATGTGACATCTTTAGAGATATAAAACTTGTTTTTAAGTATGTCAAAACATCGATAACCTTTTTGTTTTTCGCCATATCCCAAAAAGATACATTCAATAGCCCTAGGAGAAAGTTTATCATTCTTGTGAGTTAGAACAAAACATTTACATCCAAAAATTCTTAGTCTTTTATAATCGGGAGACATATTGTAAAGTTTTTCAAATGGAGAAAGATTTTTCAAAGAGGATGAAGAAGTTCTATTGATAAGATATATAGGGGTTAGAACCGCTTCGGCCCAAAAGGATTTTGGAATATTTCTTGAAATTAATAACGTTCTTGTAGTTTCTATTATGTGTCTATGCTTTCTTTCCGCAAGACCATTTTGTTGCGGAGTGTTGGGGCAAGAACGTTGGTGACAAATTCCATTTTCTTTTAAATAGTTTTGAAAATCATTGGACATATATTCGCCTCCCGAATCAGACCTAAGAATAGATAGATTTCCTAAAAATTGATTTTTGACCATTGCATGAAATTCTTTAAAGAAGTAGAAAACTTTGGATTTGCGACTTAGAAAGTAAATCCACGTAAATCGAGTGAAGTCATCAATAAAGACCACGTAATACGAAAAAACTCCTTTAGACAAAATAGGGGAAGGTCCTCACACATCAGAATGAATAAGTTCAAATGGCCGAGTGGTAAAGTAACTTCTTTGAGGAAATGGAGTAGCTTTAGATTTCCCAAAAATGCAATCTTTACAAGTCATGTGATTGTCTTTACAAGTATTGTTCAAAAACGGAAAAAGAGACATTTTTACAAAATTTGGATGACCAAGTCTCTCATGCCATATTCCAATACTTTTGTCTTTTACAAGATTGCAAGATGACTTAGATGAAAGAGTAAAAAAATCCATAAAGTAGAGGTCACCCCTTCTATGGCCTTGCCCAATCAGCTTCTCTGACTGGAGATCCTGCACGGTGCAATCTTTAGGTGAGAAAGAGACTTGGCATCCATGGTCGGTGATTTGGGAAACGGAAAAAAGATTTAAATTAATTTTAGGAACGATTCTTACTTTAGGAACGACAAAATTTTTAAAATCAAGTGATCCAATACTTTCGATTTTTAATGATGTACCATCGGCCGTTGAAACATAAGAGGATATGGGTTCGAAAAAAACATTTGAAAGAGAGTTTTTATGAGATGTCATATGAAAAGAAGCACCGGAGTCTAGTATTCACATACCTGGAGGTGATGAAGAGTAGGCGATGGCGGCCCCGGATGTTGAAGGAGAAGTCTTGAGAAGATGTTGGAGAACTTCGGAGATGTGATTTAGAGTTTCTTTGATATCTCCTTCTTTGGTACTTTCTTCTTTCTTTGGAGAATTTTCCCCAACCGCGACTACCTTTCCTTTGAGTTTTGGACAAACCGGTCTAATGTGTCCCGGTTCATTACAATAATGGCATATTATTCCCTTTCTAGGCCCATTACTATTTTTGTTAAAATGGGGAGGTCTATATGCTTTAACATTCGATCCGGGCCTAGTAACGACCAAAACTTCATCACTCTTAATGCTCACGCCAAGTCGAGTTTCTTCTTGACATATTTCGGCAAGGGCATCTTCAATAGGTAGGGCTTTGCTTCTATGGAGAAGAGATGCCCTAACTTGTTCAAATTTCGGGCGAAGACCATGAAGAAATTGAAAAAAATGTTCCTTTTCAATTTGTTCCCTCCTTAATTCAATATCTTCCGGAGCCACCCACTTAGGCTCAAGAAGAGCAAGTTCATCCCAAAGAGGAGTTAGAGAGCTAAAATAGTCCCGGACACTCATGTCCATTTGTTTGGTGGAACGGATTTTTTCTTGACAAAAAAATTGTCGAGCAAGATCCTTTTGGGTATACATACACTTAAGGAAAAACCAAGCCTCATTGGCCCTTCTAAATTTGGCAATATTAGCACAATTTTTAAGGTCAACATTGTTCATAAACCATGCCAAAATTTTGGCATGGTTACTTTCCCAATCTTCAATTTTGGATTGATGATCATTAATAGCTTTGATGCGCTCATCGCCATCTAAAGATTTTTCAACTTCATTTTCGATTTTGGTGAGAACAAGAAAGTGTTCGGGAGTAGTTCCCATAACAAAACCCCAAAGTTTCTTACCTCTAAGATGATTTTCCATAGCGGAGGCCCACATGAGATAGTTGGACCCATTTAGCTTAAAAGAAAGCTCCACTTTAGAGTCACGTTCCATCGGCACCAAAGAAGTCCTTCCTTTCTTCAAAAAATGAGAGTCACACGTTCAAAAGAAAAACCCAATCACCAACCGAGCTCTGATACCATGTAATGAAAAGAGGCGGAAGCACCAATAGAGCAAAAGTCACTCTTTAAGAGCGACTACTAGAGCCAAGAACACAAACACCAAATGTGCACACACAAAACTCTCAAATATAGAAAATGACTTAAAGTCATAAGTTGGATATTATTGAAGAAAGGAAGAGAAGGGTGAAAAACCCATACCACAAGAGGAGAACACCTCCTCTATTTATAGAGGAGGGAGTCACAAAGAAGGGACTACAAGGGGGCTCCCTTGTAGTCGTTGGGAGCTCCAACGGTCAGAAATCTGACCGTTGGGGCCCCAACGACTACAAGAGTGGGGCCCCTTGTGGTCATCCAAAAGAAAGAAAATAAAAAGAAAAAAAGGAAAAAGGAAAAAAGAAAAAAGGAAAAAAGAAAAAAGGAAAAAGGTAAAAATAAAAAAGTACATTGGCTGATTTACAAGAATACCCCTATCGGGTATTTCAATAAAAGAGAATATGTATATATATACATATATGTATATATATACTTATATATATACGAATGTATATATATAAGTATATGTATATATATATACATATTTTAACAATAATAACCAAAATACCCCTAATGGGTTTCACTTATTATTATTATATATATATACTTTAACATTTAACAACCTCCTCTTGTATGACAAAGATGATGCTACTGTCATTAGCTTTTCCTTCTGATTGTCCCTTGCTTACAGACCCATGGTCCAAGATGCAGGTTGTACTCTTGGAAAGAAGCTGGTAACCTTATCTGGACCTTCTCATGTGCCATCCACATGTTAGCATGTTCATTCTAGTAAGCTAGTTATGCTAGTAACTATTCGAGCATATGGTTCTGTGCTCATTATATCATCATGTTATGAGTTGGTTTTGTGCTCATTATGTCATCATGTTATGAGATGGTTGGATCCAAATTAACTTTGTGAATCAAATCCAGATTTACATTGGGAATTGAGTTTAATCCTTCAATTATGAAAAAGGGACCAAATGCAAACCAGGAAGAGGACATTCTAATGAAAGGTTGCCAAGTCAGGCAGCTGTAGTTTCCCATGGTCTAGAGGATAGTTATACATGCTATTCCAGCTCATACATGGGTCGGATCTTGTCATGTGCTGATTAGATTCTCCCCCTATATTTAGACCATGTGTATGAAACTTTGCCTTATTCTTGGTGATCTTTTCTACCCAAAAGACTGATGCAAGAACGTATAAATTGTTTAGACTAACTTCTTTTATGCCTTTTTTTCTTTGACCTTAAAAAAACCATTTATTTATCACGATTAATATGTTAGCCTTTTTTTCACCAATGGTTGGTGTAAGATATCAAATAATGAAACTGCATTCAGGTCTTACTAATTAAACCTTGTTTAGCTGGGAAAAATTAGGTGAGGGCTCTCTTTTAAGTTGGAAATTCTGAGAGTAGCCACATATTCCAATGAGTCACATGGTATACATACATGTGCATGGGCATGATTGGCCTAAATCATTGGTCAAGTCAATTGAACTGGAAAATTTAATTAACGTCAGTTGTGGTGTTGGTGAAGACTTAAAGGCCAACAATCAGTAAATGAGTTATGCCATATTGTTTGTGCCTTATGGGACCCTCATGTCCAACCATGTCAAGTCAACATGTGAGTTGTCTCATGTGGGCTTTTGACAATGTTGACTGCATATCGATTTAGAACTGCTGAAGCTTTGGCATGATTTAGAACTGCTGAAACTTTGGCATGCTTATGTTAGCTATCCTCTGTGGCACGATCCAGCCAGGTTGTGACATTAGGCAATGCCTATTCTCTGATCTGAAGCTCTACCTGGATCCAGCCACACTGATCAAGATGATGAATGACCACATATTCTTTTGTTGCTTTGTATGAGCCAAGTGCAGAACTGATTGATAGAATTCTTCCGTACTGTAAGCTACTTTGGTAGTACGAACTTATTTGTTTATCGTTATGGATTTCTGCTAAAATGTGTTGTTTTTATTTTAATAGGTATTTTCGAGTGGATCCTTTACCAGGTCGCAAGTAAGTTGCTATTTAAGTTATTGCATGTTATCAGAACATTTCATCATAACAGGCATCAATTATGACACAGTTTTGGCAAAAAGCCTACTTGCTTGTCATTGGTAATTAGGAGGATAAGATGTCCTTGTGAATGAAGCATATATATGACCAGGTAATATGTGAAAATCAATGTTCAGTGCACTTATTCCTTGCCAACCTGGGGACAAAGTCGTTAATTACCCTGCTCGTCCTGTGGATACGTCGACAGATTTTGAGGGGACAACAAGCATTCAACATTCTCAACCGGTACTTAACATATTTATTTCACATGCATTGTGGTTCATAAGTGTCTGTTTTTTCACTAAATAGCAAAGGTGTAACACTACTTTCTATATGAAGCTGTCTCATCTCTCATGTTAAATTCACGGAGATGTCTTTCAAAACTTGACTATTGACTTATAGAGCACGCCTTCTTTCACACATGAAGACATGCACGTGTGGGAGTTCACGTGCACACACACAAATTGGTTGTCATAGCTACTAGTTTTGATCATTTAGAAAATAATTATCTTTTGGTTTGTAACATGTTCTTAAAGAACTTTAGAAATAAAAAGCTTTGTGGATTTTCTTAAGATGTTTTGTTAACAAAATACAAGCAGCAAAGTGCAGGAGAGAATAACTTTTTTGATCTGGATATGATATGTACATTGTAGTAGTGTGTGGGATACTTTATCAGTAATGTAGCTACTTTTGATTTGATATGAACTGTATTGTGTACTTGGAATTTTTGTCTAAGATGAAATTTGGTTTAGGTTGTGTGATTTATCCATTTACATTGATTCGTGCAATCAGGTATCATCAGGAAATGTGGCAGCTGCAGCTGCTGTCAATGCTAGACCTGTTGCTCGTCCGATACAAATGGTTGGCATGCAAAGGATGCCAAATGCAGGAATGGCAGCTTTTAATTTAGCTTCTCAGGCAAGCATGCCTGGCCTGAATCCCAATAATCTTCCAATGCAGCGTGGACCAGCAGCACAGGCTCAACAGGTCAATATATAAGTTGACAGTCTGACATGAATACATCACTTCTTGATAATACATATCTGAATTCTGAAATAATAACGGATTGAATTCTGAACAGCTGAGAAGGAAAGAACCTGGGATGGGAATGCAAAATCCAGGATATCCACAACAGAAATCGAGGCGTTTTTGAGGTAAGCAGATGCTTTATTCCTTTATGAATTGTTTGTGTATATGTAGAGGGAGAGGGTGAAATGTTTGTGTGCATGTAGAGATTTTTCAAGATAATGGTCTGGTCACCCAAAGTGTGCATATTCATATTAAATGATTAGGGCCTATATCAGACAACACTTGTGTCTTAATTTGACATGACAATTCATTGACATGGACACTAGATAAGCCATCACATTTCATGGATGATTAAACCTGTTAGATATGGTCAACTTTGTGTCCCTACCCTCATACATTTTATATCATTTGTTTTATAGTGACTAGTTCTATTCCTAGTATCATGGGGTCTAGAACATTGCTACTTACTGCAATTTGAAAATTGGAAAATGGTTACAATGAAATATGTGAGCATAAAATCTTGATGGGTAGGAAACCCAAGTGTGAGACCATGCATAGGGCGCACAACTAGCTCCTTGATGATCCGAATCTGTTTTTGATGGGGGGTTACTTGCCAAATGCATGAATAAACATGGAAATGCTTAGTTGAGACTAAGATGATAGATTCATGGGACCATAAGAACTCGGAATGCCAGAATCTGTTGAGACCACTGCCACTGATATCGGCTATATTTTAAAAATATCATGAGAAATACTAATATTTTAAGGTAGTCAATATTAAAGGTAATATTTCTTGATATTTTAAATTTTTTTTTTGTTTTTTTTTAAAGTTTGCATTTCCTATTTTTTTGTTTCTTTTATATTTTAAAACCTTTAAAACATGTTTCTTTATGTTTTTGGAAGAAAAATAATGCGCAATTTATTATTTTCTTAGTTTTTTCTGTTATTTATATATTTTTCAATTTTTTAAACTCTCGAGATATTCTCAAGATTTATCAACTTTTGAAAATCTCTCTGAGAAATACCTTTGTCGAGAAATTACCTTTAAAGATACAGGTGACTGGTTGAGACCAAGATTGGCTTTATCGAATTGTATCGTACGATATGTATTATTACTATGAAGGAAAATGATATGATACAATACACAATCGTATCGTGATACGAGTGTGTATTATACCATATTGTATGATACATACTCGTATATCATACGATACAAGGTGTATCCTATGATATAGGCTCGACGCACTTAAAAAGGGTTCAAATCGTAATTTTATAGTTTTGAGTTTTTAAAATTTCTTGAGTGTCGACTCCCTCATTTGTGTAGAAGTCATAGAGAGACATCCTCATACCCTAGGACTTGTGAGAGTGATTTGGGGGCCGATCCATGCTCAAGGAAAAGGGCTTTTGCGGTTTGCTAAAGTAAAAATGCATTTTCAACAAATTTTCACTCAAGAAAGTGGGTTAAGGTAAAAAATCTTTATTATGAGTAAAATTACAAAGATACCCTCCAAAAAAAACTGCCTCGATTTATAAAGGGCCTGATCCACGAAAATTAGAGATTTATATCAAGGTAGAAATCAGGTTTCACACTCCTTCAACAAAGATGGCATCAGATGATCCGGCATGAAAATGGAGCACTCAAGTAATGAGTGAAAACCAATTGAAAATTAAGTGCAACTATTGTCATAATATTTTTGTTTATGTAAGATAAAAGTACGAGTCTTGTGACATGTTCTTAATTGCAAGATATTTAATACTTTGCATTGTTCTTGTAAGATAGTTAACGTTTGATGATGTCTTATGTATCTCATGGAGACGTAAATGCTTCATATGCGATTTTCTGGTTGCATTTTGTGCATTTCATCATTGTTTTGTGTGTTATGATTTTTTCGAATTTTGGCTATTTTTTCTGATTTTTTTTAAAAAATTTTTTAATTTTTTTTAGAATTTTTATTTTTTTTCCAAAATTTATGATTTTTTATTATACGATACAATACATATCTCATTTTGGGCCCGACCGATACGGATTACGATACGATACTCACAACCTTGGTTGAGACCATTAGGGTTGGTAGGTTTTCCTTTGAAATAGGAAAAAATTTCCTATAAGATCTTCTTTAAGAGCGGTATCACTACCAAAGATAACAATACCTACATTCTCATCCTCAAGATTCAACACTATTCCTTTCATACCAGTGACAAATTCCCACCATTTCCCTTGCTTGAATCTTATTCAATACATAAACACTTGCAATCCCATCTCCAATGGAGACAACGGGACCAATCTCATCCACTGAAAAATTCATGTAAAAGTTGGTCATTCTTCTTTCTAATAGAGTAGTGAGTTCCTCATCTCTTGGAGAGAATTCCATGTTGAGTCAAGGGATAAGAGAGATTCGCTATACTAACAGATAAGAAACTGAAAATAGTGGAAGAAAAATTCTCTCTAAAAGAGAAGATAGCGAATTCCAGATAAGATCAAGAAAAGAGTACCCAAAAGAACATGAAAGCCAACTGCTAAGGACAAGGTAGTGTTAAAATTGTATATACATGCTAATATGTATATGTACAATATATTATATATGAATATATTAGTTGTAAATATGTTGTAACTATTTTTTTTCTTTTTACTTTAGTTAGGTTCTTTTTGAACTAGTCAACATAAAGTTGACTAGCCAATAGAGCTGTTGGAACTAGTCCAACGGCTACAAATAGAGCCGTTGACTAGTTCCAACGCCTCCATTGAGACTCTCTTGTGTATATTATTGAAAGTTTGTGTAATATAGTGTATTATAAAGGTATGTAAAGTAACCTATTAGACTAATATGTACATACCCTATAAAGAAGGGGCATACTAGACAATTTAGTCTTTTTACTTTTTGAAGTCTCAAGGGGGTCGACCCCTTTATTTGTAAAGGTCTCTCTTTCACGATATGGATTGAATAAATATTTGTGTTCTCTCCTCTCACCCTAACCTCTTTCTCTACTTTCTTTTTGTAATTCCAACATGGTATCAGAGCCTAATGCAAGCTTTTATAGGATCATGGGAGTGAAGACAAGAGGTAAGGACTCCATCTTGGTCATCCATATTCTGTCTTGGAAAGCATGCTGCTGACATCAGCATTGGGTTCACCAGTGGCAGATGCATCTCCCTTGAGGTAACCTTTAGATTGATCTTGATTTTAGAAGCTGACCCAAACAAGAATCAGGTTATTTGGTGGAGATTTGAAATTTCTGTGATTTTTTCAAGTATTTCAGAAAAACACACCTAGAAGGGTCCAGATTTGGGGATTTTGTTGATTGTGAGAAAATCAGTGGGTTTGGATCCTCTTAAAGGACTGTAATCAGGTCGTTTTGACCCTAGAAGACTTTTAGAAGTGGCCTGGTGACCTAATGTGGCGATTTGGGGTAGATTCATAGCAATTTTGATGTTTCTCGTTGTAGCAATAACCGTGTTATTGCATTTTTGGCTTCTTTTGACCTAACTGATGGTTTTGTATCACTTAAAAAGAGTGTAACCAGGTCGTTTTTACCCTAGGAAGCTGATAGAAGTGGTCTGGTGGCTTGATGTGGTGATTTGGAGGTGTGTCGCCTTTTGGTGTGTATTGGGGGTGGTAACAGTGTTTTTGCTGTTATCACCTGTTTTGGTTGCTGTGACTAGACTTTTTATCACACCCCACCTGTATTTGTGGTGGCTGCAAGGCATATCGTTCCGTTTGGTTGGGTTTCGGTGTTTGTTGAAGTGTTTTCAATGCTTCTAGTAGTGAAATTAGCAGTAGCGACAATGTTATAGCCTTGTTTGGCTGTAGTTTGACATATTTTGCAGGTAAACCACATCGTGTAGATTTGGTCAAGCTTTGGTGGTACCGGAGTGGTTTTGTTTTCTTTTTTGTACTCATTCTTGCTTGATAAGGGCAATTTGCGAGGTTCTTGGTAGAAATAACTGTTTGCACATTGGAATTTGTGTTGGTGTACAGTTGTATTTTCTATCTTGAACCTTGGTTTGTTGTAGTTCTCTAGTGCAGCTACATAGTATTTTACAGTTGGGGGTTGTGAATTATTGAGAAAGAGGGAATTCAAATTATTCTAGTGAAGTTGAATGGAAGAGGTGGAGGTAGGTCTGGAGGACGAGGAGAGAGGAGATTTTGTGGAAGAGATGACTTTAGTTTTGTTCGGTGTCACTATTGCAAGGGCTTTGATCATTTGAAAAATTATTGTCCCATTCTCCAGAAAAAGAGAGGTGGTGCATATACAACTTCCACTGGGGGTGATGACGTAATGCCCAAGGATGAGTTGGTTCTTCATCATTTGGTGGTGAAGTGATGGGTAGTGGGCAACTTCGGAGATTTGAACGTGTTCAGCAGGAGATTCAACATCAGATCCAACAATTGCAGCTTTTTGCTCAATCAGCCATTGGCCCTTCTTTCTCTGTCACTGGCACTCCTGCCTCCTCCTCTAGTTCTACTTTTTCAGGTATCTTAGGTCCTTCTTCTGGTTGGTTGATAGACTCTGGGGCTTCATGCCATATGACACCTCATGAGTCTGTCTTTGCTGATTGTCGTCCCTCTAGTGATATCTTTCGCACTGTAGATGATTCGTCTGTCTGTTTTCAAAGTATGTTCAATTACTCGTGATTCTTATCATAGTAGTAAATTCAATCTTTCTCAAGTTTATCATGTTTCATCCCTTGCTACCAATCTTATTTATGTGTGTCAAATTACCCAACTTAATTGTAATGTTATCTTCTCTCCTCTATTGGTTGTATTGTGTAGGATCAGTTGTTAGGAAAGAAGATTGGGATTGACTATAGAAAAAGAGATTTATACTATCTGGATTGGATTGCTATGAGGGAGTAGAAGGAAGTTGAAACTGAATATGGAGCTTTAGTTTTAGATGAGTCTGTTTTGTGGCACCAGAGACTGGGGCATATTTTCAGCTTTAGATTGCAAAGTTTAGTGTCGTCAGGAAGTTTTGGAAAATCTAAGCTAGTTGTATCAAATCATGTTAAAGTTTGTGTGAGTTGTAAATTAGCCAAAAGTCATGCCTTGTCATTCAAGTCTAGTGATAGAGAATAAAAAGGTCCTTTTGATTTGGTACTTTCAGATATATGGGGTCCTCCTGTTGTGTCAAAAGGACAATCATCTTATTTTGTGACTTTCATAGATGATTGTACAAGATTTACATAGATATATTTTCTAAAAAATAGAAGTGATCTTTTTGGAAATTTTAAGAGCTTTTGTGCTATGTTTAAAAATCAATTTGCAACCAAGATTAAAACTCTACGTATTGATTTTGGTGATGAATACATTAGTTATGTGTTTGAAAGGTTCCTGCAAGAGAGATGTGATTAATCAAAAGTCCTATCCTTACACTCTTGAGCAAAATGGTGTAGTCGAGAGGAAGAACAAGCACATCTTGGAAACAACAAGAGCTCTTCTGTTTGGAGGATAGATACTCAAAGTGCTTTGGGCAGATGCAGTTCAATTGAGCGTTTATCTGATAAATCGTATGTCGTCTGGAGTAGTTAAAGGCATATATCCCCTTCTCAGAAATTGGATGAAAAAGTTTCAAATTATGATATGTTAAAAGTGCTTGATTATGTATGTTTTGTTTTGCTAACTGACAAATGAGAATGTGATATACTTTAGTCAGAATAGAGAAAAGTTGAAAAATGAGACTGACCTGTCGGAAGGTGGGAGAGAGAGGATGAACAGTCAAAGGGAGCAAGTTCTAGCTAGAGAAGATAGGTTTGGTCAGACCTATTCAAGGAGACATGATGTGTGATTGGAATTTCATTTTTTGATCAAGTGAAAGGGCAGAGAAGTGAAGAGACCAATCTTGATCCCATTCTTACGGCAACTGATCCGGGACATCAACAACAAAGCTTACAGTTACCATCTTCTTCTTGCACGTCTTCTCAGGTACGTAAAAGTTTTAAACCTTCTGTACTTTCATCCCGTTTTGTGTCTTATGAGTCCTTTCATCCTCATTATCATGTTTTTCTAGCCTTAATCCATTCTTATGTAGAGCCTGAGTCCTATACGAGGCAATAGAAAATGAGGAGTGACAGAGAGAGCCATGGTTGATGAGATGAATGCACTTAAAAGAATGCAGGCATGTGAACTAGTAAAACCTTCCCCAAAGAAATGTCATTGGCAACCTATGTCACAGAGACTCGGCAAACCGGGTGCTGCACCCGCGTCGACGCGATGCAGGTGTGCGTGCGGCACTCGGTGTGGTCAACCCGACCCTGGATGCGGTCAACGCACTCAGGGTTATTTGTGTCCAATTTTTAGATTTAAAAAAAAATCGTCCGATAAAATATGTTGCGAAGGGGAGGATTAGGGCAATTTTTTTTTGCCCTAATCCTCCCTTCCTCTCCTCTTGAAGCCGACGTCGATCGACCTCCGTCGGACCCTGACACCACCGTCAACCGCTCCGTCGGACCTCTCTTCCTCAGGTACGTTCTCTCATCTCCGACTCCCTCTGCTCTCCTCCTCTCCTCCTCTCCTCTTCGACCCCTCCCCTGCACAAAGAGGGAGGAGGCTCGACCCTTCCCCTGCCAACAGGGAGCGCAGGGAGGGGGCTCGACCCCTCCCCTGCACAAAGAGGGAGGATAGGGAGGGGGCTCGGCCCCTCCTCGACACTCAGAGAGCGCAGGGAGGGGCTCAGACCCTCCTCTGCACAAAGAGGGATGACAGGGAGGGGACTCTGCCCCTTCCCTGCACAAAGAGGGACAAGAGGGAGGGGACTCTGAAATGAAATAGGGATCTTCGAAACACGAGCTTCTTCACAAGGGAAAGTGTCATGAATGACACTAAAGCATAAAAAAAAAGGGTATAACTGGAAACAAAATAAAAAGGTATTCTTTATTGATATGAAAAACCAATTGCTTAAGAAGCATTGGAATGGAATACAAGAGGGGCTGCACCCCTTTATATACACAGTTGAAAGAGGACTCAATAGAGCTGTTGGACACAGTCCAAAGACTCTAAATAGAGTTGTCAACTCTATTGCTAGTCAAGTCTGGACCGAACTTGACTAGCAACAGTCATTCTAGTTCAAACTGAACTAGATGACATAAAGACAAAATAAAAATAAAGGAAAAAAGATACAGAAAAAAAAGAAATAAAAAATATATTTATATATATAATAATATATTATTATTATATATATATATATATAGTTTTACATTTTAACACTCCCCCTCAAACTTACGGTACAATGAGCGAAAGTTTGTCTAAGAGAAAGTGAAATCGGGGAGCAGCAAGAGGCTTGCTTTGTAAAGAAGTCTGCCTGCTAACTGATATTCTGAAGTGACATGGCAGATCGATTATCCCGTGTAAATATTCCTCTATGACGTAGTGACAATTCATTTCGATGTGTTTGGTGCGTTCGTGGAATGTTCTGTTACTGGCAATGTAGATTGCACTTTTGTTGTCAGAGCACATTTGTGAAGCCTTTGTTGCTTCAGCTCCTATGTCAGCAAACAGTCGTCGGAGCCAAACTACTTCCATGGTCGTAGTTGCCATGACTCTGTATTCAGCTTCGGTGGATGAGAGAGATACCTTCTGCTGCTTTTTACACCTCCACGAGATGAATGATTCCCCTAAAAAACACAAAAACCAGTGGTTGAGTGACTGTTATTGGGATTACCTCCCCAATCAGCATCAGTATATGCAATTAAATCAAGAGAAGAGGAGGAAGATAAGAAAAGTCCTCATGAAAGAGAGGACTGGATGTATCTGATAATACACATGATTGCTCCCATATGAATAGAAGTAGGAGCATGTTGAAATTGACTTGCTGTGTGAACAACATGTGCTATATCTGGTCTGGTGATGGATATATAGGAAAATGCCTCGACAAGCTGTCTGTAAGGAGTAGGGTCTGCAAGAAGTTCTCCATCATCAATCTTCATTTTAACATTAATAACTTCTGGAGTGTCGACTTTCTTATAATCAGTAATACCAGACATGAAAACAATATCAAAAGCAAATTTAGTCTGAGATAATAAATATCCTCTAGGAGAATAAGCAACTTCAATGCCTAAAAAATATCTCAACAAGCCTAAATCAGTCATTTCAAAATGAGATTTAAGCGATGTTTTAAAACCTGTGACTCGAGACTCGACTCGTTCTTTATTGACTCGTGACTCGGCAGGTCAACTCGGTGACTCGGACCGGGTTTTGTTAACTTTTGATTTTTAAAGAAAAACAATATATAAATTATCATTTAAACATATAAAGGTTTGTAGAATGACTTAATTACTAGTTTAATTGATTAATAAGTAAAATAACATTAAGTAAAACTATATCTAACTTATAATTACTCATCTAATTGCAAGAAATCGAACAACCAAGCAAAACAATAATTCAATATTTTAGAAACAAGCCCTGAAGTAAAGTTAAGTTAAAAACTTACAAGAGTAAGAGTAAAAACTAAAGTAAAGATAATCATACTTGAGCAATCTGCAATGCATATCAGCAATAACCATACTAGACCCATGACCATATAACAAAATTACAAAGTTCATAAGTATAAAGTTAATGATCATAACACAATGACAAAATCAAATTTCAAACATCCAAAATTCATCCACTTTTACAAAATATGATATCTCAATTCTTAAGTCAAGAGTCAATGACTCAAATATCAAATAGAGGCGAAGTGCTATTATTTGGAACTTCATTTGAATCAATTCTTGAGTTGGAAGTAGAAATTAATGGCTGAATTGGAGTACTAGTGGTCGCATTTTCTCTTGTATCTTCATCTTCAACTCCATCACCACCTTCATCATCAATAAGATTAGCTTCTTCAATGTTTTCAACTTCCATCTCCAAGTCCTTTAAGAAATCCTTCATTCAATAAAATATGACACATTTGAGTTAGCATGTAACAGAGAAAGACAAAAAATTAAATTAAAAGAAATTTAATCAAGTTAAAATATCAAACAAACTTTTATGGTTTTACCTCATCTCCATCTAAAACTCTTTCTTGCATGACCCATTCATCCATTGGTGTATGCAAATATATATTGTCCAAAGAAATTGAGTCAAGACGTGTTCTCTTTAATTGCTTTTCTCTCAGACGTAAATTATAATGGACAAACACTAAGTCATTAAGTTTCTTTTGAGCTAATCTATTTCTTCTCTTAGTGTGAATTTGATCAAAGGTACTCCAATTTCGTTCACATACAGATGAAGAACATGTTTGACTAAGTATACGAATAACAATTTTTTTGAGATCGGGGGCACATATTCCATGCATTTTCCACCACATTGCTGCATAAACCCAAAACACACAAAAATGTAAAGTTGATTAGAGAAATATTCTTTTGCACAACACAACAATAATGTTAAAGATAGATCACCTGACTTGTGCTCATCTCTAGTCATAACAGCTATAGAAGTACCAAATTTTGCACTTGCATCTTCAAATAACTCAAGTTGCTTGCATGCTCTTACTCTAGCTGAAATATTTGGCTCCAACTTCTCAATACATTTAATTAAACCACGCCTTACTTCAGGATGTTTTGTGAATTACATGAAATAGTGAAAATAGTCAAATACATTAAAATGATAATTGATAAAAGAAAGTTCATATTCAGAATTTAAAATAATTAATAAAAAGATATAAACAAATACATACCTTAGAAAATTGTGGACTATAGTGGTATTTGAGATTAAGATAGTATGTTGTTGTATGAAAAGAGTGATGAAGTTGATTTTCCCAATGATTGTCGATTATTTTTCAATAAGGTTTGTACTTTTTCTCCTCATTGTTATGAATTTCTTTTATAGCCTCTTTGGCTCTATCCATAGCTTCATAAAGATAACCCATTGTAGGATTTTCTTCTCCATCGACCATTCTCAAAACTTTGACTAGAGGTTCTATTGATTCTACGACTCTCTAAAAATTACTATTCAATAAAATATCCTCCATCTCTTTTCCCTCAGCAAATGATGAATATTTTGAATTGTTCCATTCATCTGATGCCATCATTTTTCTAAGACCACTTCGATGTTCTATCATAGATTGAAGCATGATAAAATTAGTGGCAAATCTTGTAGTAACCGGCCTTAAAATTTCTTATTGGAAAATTGAGTCCTCATTAGGTTCAAAACAAAAGCATGATTGTAAATGAACTTCGTGATCCTTTTTCCTTTTTCCACACATCCAGCTATGCTTTTTTTCTTAGACAAATCTTCAAGCATGAGATCTATGCAATGAGCTCCACAAGGAGTCTAAAATATGGTTTTCCTCCTATCCTCCAACATCTTTTCAGCTGCTTGATAGTTGGCTGCATTATCTGTGATTATCTGCCTTTTTTCAATTTCAAAACATTATTAACATACTAGACAAATTATAAATATCAATGTTCAATAGAAAATTACAAAAAAACAAAATGATATATACCTGAACAACATTCTCTGCACCTATTGTTTCCACCACTTCATCAGATAATTTTAATAAATTTTCTCGATTCTTCACGATACTTGTTGTATCAACTGATTTCAAGAAGTAAATACCCCTTGGACAATGAACCAAAAAAATTATCAATGTCCTTTGTGTTGCATTTTTCTAACCATCAGCCATAATAGAACAACCCATTTCAGCCCAAGACTCCTTGTATTCTTTGAAATAATCATCAATTTTTTTAATTTCTTGTAATAATCTTTCAGAAATCTCAGATGAAGAAGGCAGCTTCAATCCCATTCCTACCGAGGAACAAACTTCAATCATCTTCGTAAAATAAGGAGAATTGACTGCGTTGAAAGGAATGGCTGAATGATAAAAAAGTCTCGCAATAGCTGAACATAACCTATCTCTAGCTTTTCTATCCAAAGCTGCTTTTATTTCAAGTTGTTTCATTGATGGAGACCCTGCCTTCACTTGAACAAAAGCATCAAGATTATGCTTTTGGGCATCATTCATCAATTTTTTTCCTTTTATATATCTTTTCTCTGTAGACTCATCACTTTCATCTGACAAGTCCATATCATTATCATTTACTTCAACAAAGGAACCAATCTCATTTACGATATTTCTCTTATATAATTTGTGTTCCTTAAATGACTCCAAATTCTTACAATTTTTTTTCTTACAGATTCTTCGACTTTGTCACATGATTCCACCTCTCCTTCAATACCAGCAAGATGATACTTAAGTCTATTAATGTCACCACTCATTTGTTTTGTACACCAAGTACATTTTACCCTTTTCTTTTTCTTATCAAGTGGTAAACCAAAATCCCGCACAGGGTCCTTTTCTTTAGTGAATGTTGTTAGAGTACTTGAAGATCCTTCTTCTGACATTTCTTTGATGATTTGATAAATCTAAAACTGTTAAATTTGAAAAGTTAAAAACATAGATACGTTAGTAGATTATGCACAAAGTTATGATTCCACACAGGGTCCTTGTCATGCCATGTTTCCTCTGACACGTTGCAAAAATCATGTACTTTTAAGATAGACAAGAACCCCTAGAAGAACAAAGGGTTACATGTGACATTTATGCATCGTATCTATTTTTTTCTTAGACAATCAAAACATAAAAAGCAAGGTAATTAACAACTTCAAGGAAACATATCTGTGTTTTCATTTTTTTGATAATAATTTTGAGCAATCGAAAGACCCAAATGGGTTGCTTGGATGGCCTCAGGCTCGGTGGTTTCCCCATTTCCATAAGGAAGAAGACTTTTGGAGATCGATTGAAAAAGTCGATAAACATGATAGGTATAACATTAGCAAGGCATATCTGCAGATCTTATGAAAACCATATCAGTGAAATGTACCCTGAAATCGATTGAGGATCGGTCCACATGAATCCTCCAATCGATTGAGGTTCAGTCCACCTGAACCTTGCAAATAGATTTACAAGTGGGTCAAAAGAATCAAAACTGCACCTGATCCCAAAAATCGATGCACACATAAAACTATACATGGTACATAATGCACATAAACTGAACATTGTATATGCTCATCAGCATAAGCAAGTTATCATTTTTTTTACTATTAAGTTATTAACACATGCATGCTAAAAACCAATCAATGCATGAACAACAACAATAAAAAACCATTAGTGCCTGCTTCGTTCCCAAAAAAAATTAATGATACAGGCAAAACCCAAAGTCAAAACCAAATAAGAATCCAAAAAACATGTACCCGTTAAGGTATTCCTTAGATTGTGTGCGTATGACACACAACAAAAGAAATCAGATTTGCGTGTGTGCACAGTACACACCACTAACCTGATTTGAGTTACAGCATACATACCTTCACAAATCTTGCCAGAAAATTGCGTCGGAAAATCGCACGGCGACGCATTGTTTTTGCTGGAGAAGATGCGTCGGATTTGCAACGATGCCTTATTGTTCACCGTCAATGTGCTTGCTTCGTTCCCAAAAAAAATTTAACGATACAGGCAGAACCCAAAATCAAAACCAAATCAGAATTGCAAAAACCTGTACCCGTTAAGGTATTCCTTAGATTGTGTGCGTATGACACACAACAAAAGAAATCAGACTTGCGTGTGTGCACAGTACACACCACTAAGTTCTGATTTGAGTGTGCATACAACATATATACCTTCACAAATCAGACCGGAAAATCATGCGGCGACGCACTGTTTTTGCTGGAGAAGATGCGTTGGATTTGCAATGACGCCTTACTGTTCACCGTCGATGTGTTTTCGTCGGAGTTACTGTTCACGCCGAAGTTATTGTGCCTTCGTCGGAGTTATTGTTTGCACCGAAAATACAAAATGCAAAAAAACAGGTTGTGCCTTCGTCGGAAACTCCTTGCAATGATGCCTTACTGTTCACCGTCGATGTGTCTTTGTCGGAGTTACTGTTCACGCCGGAAACTCCTTGCCGGCGTCGCTGTTCATGTTGGAGTTATCGTCGGATGGCTGGAGCTGCAGCCGCACCACACCTTCTCGGCTTCTCCTCTCTTCAGTCGAGGCTTGAAGCCTTGAACACTGAAGAGTCGAAGACCCTAAAGACCCTTTAAGGGTTTTCGCTAAAAGGTAAAGTAATAACAATTTCAAAATTGTCATTATCACGAACCAGCGGGTCTTCAGTGACTCGTGACTCAGTCCAAGTCGCCCGAGTCCAAGAGATCCTTCCAACGAGTTTTGTCAAGGCAAATGTGTCAGAACTCGCCCGAGTACACCATGACTCGTGACTCGGCCGAGTAAGCCCGAGTCTTGGCAACCCGAGTTTGCCTTGTCGGGTTGACTCGTTGGAGGGTCGAGCCGAGCCGAGTCATCGAGTTGACTCAACGAGTTTTAAAACCATGGATTTAAGAAGTGTTTTGATCGTTTCAACTCCCTGTTTATCGCTTTCAGTGATGATCATATCATCCACATAGAGAAGAAGCACAGTGATCCCTGCATCAGAATTCTTAATAAACAAAGCAATGTCAGTTAAACAGAATTGAAAACCAATATCAATCATAACACAACTAAACCTATCATACCAAGCTTTCAGTGCTTGTTTAAGTCCATAAAGAGCTTTTTCTATGCAAAGGACTTTACCTTTAGGAATACTTAGACCAGGAGGGGGTTTATGTATACTTCTTTAACTAGCTTTTCATTTAAAAATGCATTTTTGACATCCATTTGAAAAATAGACCATTTTTTTATATAAGCTAAGGCAATTAAGGTTCAAACAGTTGTCATACGAGCCACCGGAGCAAAGGTTTCTTCATAATCAATCCCATATTCTTGGGCATAACCTTTGGCTATTAAACGGTCTTTATATCTTTCAAGAGTACCATCACTCTTGGTTTTAATTTTATAAACCCATCGATATCCTATAGTTTTCTTACCTGGAGGAAGATCTTGAATATTCCATGTAGAAGCCTTTTCAAGTGCATCTAATTCAGCTTTCATGGCTTTTATCCATTTGATATCATTTTTTGCTTGAAAATATGTGGATGGTTCTTCATATGAGTGACTTAATGCAATAACTGCCCTATATGTGGGTGAGAAAGACTCGTATGATACAAACTTTTCTAGAGGCCTCGAGACTCTGGATGATTGTCCAGTTGGAATGTTAGAATATTTTTCAAGTGCACATGGAGGATTAGACTCTTGTCGCCTGGAATATGGAATACTAGTATCCCTATGAACTTCTTCATTTTCAACATTATGATTAAGATCAATAATTCTTTGATCATCATCAAAGTTACAGTCAAGGTCATATTTATTAGATGTTGATGCTAGATCTAGCAAAAAGGAGCAGTCAGTGACGCTTTTTAATTTTCTAAAATCAAAGCAGCTCTCATTTTCAAGAAAGGAAACATTTCTAGACACATTTAGTCTATTATTTTTTAAGTCAAAACATCTATAACCTTTCTGATTTTCAGCATATCCTAAAAAGGCACAGAGAATCGCACGAGAGGAAAGTTTATCATTTTTGTCAGTAAATATGAAACATTTGCACCCAAATATTCTTAGTCTAGAGTAGTCTGGAAAAATGTTCATAAGTTTTTCAATGGGAGTGATATTTTGTAACGAAGAAGATGACATCCTATTAATAAGATAGGTGACAGTTAAGACAACTTTTGCCCAAAAGTCTTTCGGGACTTGATTTGCTATTAATAAAGTCCTAGTGGTTTCTATAATATGGCGATATTTTCGTTCCGCCAGTCCATTTTGTTGAGGTATATAAGGACAAGATCTTTGATCTGTGATGTCATGCAATTTAAGATAATTTTGAAAATCTGTGGATAAAAACTCTCCCCCTGAATCTGTGCGAAAAATAACAATATCATTTTGAAACTTGTTTTTAACCATATTATGAAAAATTTGAAAGTATGAAAATACTTCAGACTTATGTTTGAGAAAGTAAATCCACGTATGTCGGGAGAAATCATTGACACAAATAACATAGTAAACAAATCTTCCTTTAGAAATTACTGGTGCAGGACCCAAACATCCGAGTGTATTAATTCAAGTGGTCTTGAAGAGAAAAAGGTTTTGTTCTGAATAGTAATCTTTTCATTTTGCTGAGAATATAATTTTTACAATCAAATGATTCAGAGTTACAAAATTTCTCTAGATTTGGAAAATGTTGAATTTTGGCTATATGTGGGTGACCAAGTCTCTTATGCCACAGTTCTAACTCTATTTTCTAAATATTATAACAAAAAGCTTCCTTCGGCATTTCCAAAAAATCTATGTAATAGAGTCCTCCTTCTCTATGGCCTTCCCCAATCAGCTTGCCTGACTGGCGATCCTGTACCCAACAACCATAAGAAGAAGATGAAATATCACACCCATAATAAAAAAATTTAGATATAGATAAAATATTTAAATTTAATTTGGGAACATGTCTAATTTCTGGAATAGAAAATTTCTTTGTTTTATAAATTTGTTCAAAATTGAATTCCTTCTATTTCAAGAGAAGTCCCATCAGCAGTAAAGATCTTTAAGACACTTGTTTTATTTTTAACACATTTGGATAGACTTTGATTATTTAGGGTCATATGAAAAGATGCACCAGATTCGAGGAGCCAAGAAATTTTACCTGGATAAAAAAAAGATGAGGTTGCTGCGCCGGTTGAAGCTTCAGATGAGGAAGAGGCACCTTTGATGAGAGGCTGAAAAATCTCCATTAGTTGGGCTAGGGAAACTGCTGCATCCTGATCTTTAGGCTCCGATCCAGCAATTGCAGCTCTTTTTTCTCTCAGCTCCTTAAGTTTGGGACATTGTGGTCTGTAGTGTCCCGGTTCATGACAGTGATGACAAATAACTTTCTTCTTATCATAGTCACCATTTTGTCGGTTAAAGTGATGATATGATCGAACATGATTTCCTAGTCTAGACACGACTAAAACGAAATCATCTTCAATTTTTGAAGAACCTTTCCAGAGATGATTTTCTTTCATTGTTAACTCTTCAATAGTTTTAACAATAGAAGGAAATTTTCCCCAGTGAAGGAGGGTCGATTTAGTGGTTTCAAATTTCGGCCTTAATCCAGTGACAAACTGGTAAAAATGTTCAGCATCGAGTTGTTTCTGACGAAGCTCGATGTTTACTGCACAATACCACTTTGGTTCTAAAAGGGAAAGTTCTTCCTAAAGTTCGGACAACTCATTGTAATATTCACGAATAGTTTTGTCTTCTTGTGTCATCATTCGAACTTTTTCTTAGAGGTTGCACACGTATGCAATAACTTTAAGGAAATACATATTCTTAAGGTATTCTCATGCCTTATCGGCATGATCAAATTTGGCAAGACTTGAGCATTTTTTAATGTCAACGCTATTGATAAGCCATGACATTATCTTCGCATAGGATATTTTTCATTCTTTTTATTTCTTCTCGTATGAGGCAAGAGCTTTGGTTTTCTCTTCTTCCGATAGAGGGACCTCTTATCTCCCTCCTTTTTAGTAAGAGATAGTTTAGGTTCCGAATCGGAACCATCCACAATCCTCCATAGGCTTTTTCCCCATATATGGTGCTTCTTGATTAAAGCCCATGTTACATAATTTGTATCACTTAGTTTCATAGGCATGATGGTGACTTTATCATTGTCATCCATTGATTACAAGGAGAGAAGGAATAGGGATAGAAGAGAAACGAGAAGAGAAATGAAAAAGAAAGAAGAAAATACAATACAACAAGATGTGAAATCTTTCCCAATGAAGTGATAAAACACTTCTTTTCAAGTGGCGAACACTTTTGCAAACGGGCATGAAAACCGAGGCAAATTTTTCTCAAGATCTATTACTTCCGCGGCTCTGATACCATGAAATGAAATAGGGATCTTCGAAACACGAGCTTAGATTCACAAGGGAAAGTGTCATGAATGACACTAAAGCATAACCCTTAAAAAGGGTATAACTGGAAACAAAATAAAAATAAAAATAAAAATAAAAAGGTATTCTTTAATGATGTGAAAAATCAATTGCTTAAGAAGCATTAGAATGGAATACAAGAGGGGTTGCACCCCTTTATATACATAGCTAAAAGAGGACTCAATAGAGTTGTTGGACTGTGTCCAACAGCTCTATTGCTAGTCAAGTTTGGACAGGACTTGACCAGCAACAATCATTCTAGTTCAATATGAACTAGATGACATAAAGACAAAAAATGAAAATAAAGAAAAAAAGTTACAGAAAAGAAAGAAATGAAAAATATATTTTTATATATAATTAATAATATTATTATATATATGTACAGTTTTACATTTTAATACAAGAAAATACATGAAGAATATGAGAAGAGGAAGACAATGAATGATTCTTATGCAATTAGTGTCATTTTTAAGCCACCAAGAAGATGCTAAAAAAAAAAAGAAAAGTGAATGTAGGAGGTGGAGGAAGAGGAACGATACAAGCATCATTCAATACATATGGAAGGGAGGAGATGAATAGAAAAGTAGCGAGGTATTTTTATTCTAGTTCACTCTCATTTAATGCAGCTAGAAATCCTTATTGGAAGGATTTAGTTACTTCTTTGGCAAATTGTAATTTGAGTGGCTATGTACCTCCGAGCTCAGAAAATATATGAACCACACTTCTTGCAGAAGAGATATTGCTAGAAATTAAAAAATATTCATAGGAGAAAAATAGAGTTTCCATTGTTTCTAATGGGTGGATAGATATTTAAAGGCGTCCACTAATCAATTTCATTGTTTCTTCGCTTAGTGGCCCAGTATTCTTGAAAGCAGTTGATGCATCGGGGGAATATAAAAATGTTGAGTATTTGAAGGGGTTATTTATAGGAGTAATAAAAGAAGTGGGTGATAAGAAAGTAGTACAAATCATCACAGACAATGCTCTAGTTTGTAAAAGTGCAGCATTGAGTTTGGAGAGTGAGTATCCTCATATTTTTTTGACTCCCTGTGTAGCACAAAGCTTGAATTTGGCCCTCAAGAGCATCTGAATCCCCAAAGAAGAAGAAAATTCACCAACATATGTTCTATGTTCATGGATTGAAGACTTAGAAAAAAATATCAAAAACATTAGGAATTTTGTTGTCAACCATCATCATGCTAATGTTATATTTAATAGGCATTCTGGCCTGAAATTGTTGAAGGTCGCTGAAACACTTTTTGCATCCATCATTGTGATGGTGAAGAAGATTAAGGAAGTGAAAAATGCTTTGGTTAGCATGGTGATTGATGAGAATTGGACATTCTATCGTGTTGATGATGATGTCAAGGCTCAAGAAATTAAGAAATTTATTGTTGATGATAAGTTTTGGAACAGGGTCGTATATTTTCTTCAATTTACTCAACCTATTTGGGAAATGTTGAGAGAAGTTGACAAGGATGAGACCATGTTTCACAAAGTTTATGAAACGTGGGATAATATGATTGAAAAAATACAAGTTGTAGTTTTCAAGCATGAAGGAAAAAATCCTGCGTTGGATGATTCTGATTTTTTTAACCATATTCATTCAGTTTTAGTCAGAAGATGGGATAAGAACAACACTCATTTGCATTGCATGACACCTTCTCTTAATCCAAAATATTATGCAAAAAAGTGACAGGAAGGTGGCATTGGTCGTGTCCCTCAAAATTTAGACCCAGAGCTATCAAGGCATAAAAATGTGTATGACAAGACTTTATCGAGAATCACATATTTTAAATCAAGTTACACAAGAGTTTGAAAAAATTGCATCTTCGAGATTATATGGACAAACATTACTCGCGAGAGAGAAGGATAATATAGATCCTATTACATGGTAGCCAACATTTGGATCAGAAACACCTCTTCTCCAACGTCTTGCATTGAGATTGATATCCCAGCCTGCTAGTTCATCATGTTGTGAAAGAAATTGGAGCACATATTCTCAAATCCACAACATGAAGAGAAACAAACTCACCAACCAACGTGCAGATGATTTAGTATATGTTCATTCAAATCTTTGACTAATTTTGTGAACCAATGATGAATACAGGTATTAATTTGCTCTTAGTTATTTAACTATTTTTTAATTTTTTCGTTTAAATATACTTGTATTTAAAATTTTCAAATTGGGTTTGTAATGCTGACAAGGATCATCTAAATTTTGGAATGTAAACCCAGAAGAGTGTGACTTAGAGGGAGAGCATGATTTCAACATTACAAACATGGATTTATCTGAGTCCAGTCTTCCTTCTACTGATGCATTTGATGATGAAGAAGAAAATTATTAGGATCAATTATCTCATCGTCATATACGTTGTGTAGGAGATACTTTTGGTATGTAATTATGCATTTTTTGTTTCTTTTATTAGTATACTATATAATTTACTTCTTTTCTGCTTTACTTGTTTGATTGTTTTTATAATTATGGTGTTGGTTTTTATGATGCAGAATAGAATTGTAGATTGTTAATTTGATTTATTGCATGCATGATGATGAATTGATTGGATGATATTATGATAATTGTTTTTTATTTTATTAGTGTTAATGTTGTTAAATGTTAAAACTTAAAAATTATATATATATATATATATACTTTTTTTTGTCGCACCCCCAAACCCAAGTTTTTTGAAAGTGCCGCACCCACACCCACACCCATGTGACATAGTTGACAGCAAATGGGTGTATAAGGTAAAGACAAAGGAAGATGAGTCAGTCGAGAGGTATAAAGCCAGATTGGTAGCAAATGGATACAATAAGCATTTTGGCATTGATTTTTCAGAAACCTTTGCTCCAGTGGTTCATATGACTATAATTCGTACATTGCTAGCCGTAGCTGCCATGCAACAGTAGAATCTTTAGCAGTTAGATGTCAAGAATGCATTCTTGAATGGGGATTTACAAAAAACATTATGGAATTACCACAAGGATACTCAAATCCAGAAGGCAGAGTGTGCAGGCTTCAGGGAGCTCTATATGGTCTCCAACAAGCACCTCGAGTTTGGTTTGAGAAGTTCAGTTCAGCAGTGAGGTTACTTGGTTTTGAGCAGAGTCATCACAATCCTGCTTTGTTTGTGTCTTCCTCTGCTTTTGGAAGATGTATATTGCTTCTTTATGTAGATAATATAGTTCTCACTAGAGATGATATAAAGAAGACTGAAAAGACGAAAATAAGGTGGCCAATATGTTCGAAATAAAAGACTTGGGGCGTTTGAAGTATTTTCTTGGTCTTGAGATAGCCTACTCTCCTAGGGGACTATACTTGTCCCAACATAAATATGCTATAGATTTGGTTGTGAAAGCGAGGTTGAGAGATGGCTTCAAACAAGTAAATTCTTCCATGGATGCAAACTTGAAGATGAGGGTAATTGATGGTGTTGAGCTGGAGAATCTTTTATTATACATATAGTTGGTTGGGAGCCTTATATTTGACTATATTCAGACCAGATATCACTTATGCAATTCATGTAGTGAGTCAATTTATGTGTGTTCCTAGATTAGTTCACTTGACATTCGTACTCTAGATTATCAGGTATGTCAGAGACTCTATAACACACTGACATGTTTTTCTCGTTTTTGTCTTACAAAGAGTTGAGTCTTCTGTGATGTTGACTTTGGAGGCTCTATTCGAGATTGACTTTCTACTACAGGGTTTTGTGTTTTTCTTGAAAACTCTGTGATCTCATGGAAGAGTAAGAAATAACAAAGAGTTGCATTGTCAACTGCAGAAGCTGAATACAGAGCGATGACCAAGTTGTGGCTAAGATTATTTGGATTCGATGGTTATTAAAGGAACGTGAGAATTTCACGTGAAAAAAAACTCAACTATATCATATTGCAAAGAATCCAGAGTTTCGCGAGCGGACTAAGCACATTGAAATATATTGTTATAGCTTTGGAGCATGTCAACTCAAAGAATCAAATTGCGGATGTATTTACAAAAAGTCTTTTTCCTTTGCATTTCAATTCTTTCCTTTCCAAGCTTGGACCGATTCCTTTACATCCTTCCAAGTTTGAAGGGGAGTATTGAAAGTTTGTGTAATATAGTGTATCATAAAGATATGTAAAGTAACCTATTAGACTAATATGTACATACCCTATAAAGAAGGGGTATACTAGACATTTTAGTCTTTTTACTTTTTGAAGTCTCAAGGGGGTCGACCCCTTTATTTGTAAAGGTCTCTCTTTCACGATATGGATTGAATAGAATATTTTTGTTTTCTCCTCTAACCCTAACCTCTCTCTCTACTTTCTTTTGGTAATTTCAACATGTATAAATATGGGTGAACCCCCTCATTCTTTGTAATGCATTTTCTTGCATTTTGGTGATTAATAATAAATATTTTTTTATTCTTTGTGCTTTCATGTGAAGAATCCCTTTGTGGGTTTTGTGAGTGTGTCTTTAGTGACATATTTGTGCTTGTCCATTTGGTTTATTGGTGGACTTCTGGTTCGTAATTGGAGGCTCATATTTCCTCACATAGTATCAGAGCAAGGTGCTCTTTGAAATTGAAGAAAGTTTGTTGGTTCATGAAATTGTGACTATCTCATGATCGTGTTGGTGGTTTGCAACACAAGCTTGCTTTCTTCTTCATGAACTGCCTCAAGTGTTTGTGTGATCAAGTTGTGCTCTCTTGAAGGTTGATTTGTTTGTTGGTTCGCGTGCAAAGTTCGTGAAAGTGGTGCACATGTTTTTTTGCTCTCTCTCTCTCTCTCTTCTTTTGTAAAAAATGGATGACAAAAAAAGTGTCACCATCATGCCCATGAAACTCAACTATAGGAATTATGTTATGTGGTCTTCAATTATGAAGCATCACATTTGGAGAAGAGGTTTGTGGGGATTTGTCATTGATTCTGATCCGAAACTTAAACTAGTTCTCACTAAGGTGGAGAACAAGAAAGAAGTCTCTCTTTCCGATGTGAAAAATACTAAGGCTACAACTAATTATGAAAAAAAGTGGAATGAGTGGAGAGTAGGAGATGCCAAGATTATGTATTGTTTCGTCAACGGAGTTGACATCAAAAAATGCTTTAGCCTTACAAAATTTGAGCATGCCAACAATGTTTGGGAATACCTCAAGGACATGTATTCCCTTAAGGATATTGCACATGTGTGCAATCTACAAGGTAAAGTTTGAACTATGACTCAAGGCAAAAAAGGTATTAGAGAATACTATAACGAGTTATCCAAACTATGAGAAGAATTGGCTCTACTAGAACCAAAGTAGCATTCTCTCAAAGATATTGAGCTCCGCTAAAGACAAATCGATCTAGAACATTTTTATTAATTTGTGAATGGTTTGATGCCGGAATTTGAATATACTAAATCGGCTCTTTTGCATAGTGGTAAAGTTTCTTCTATTGTTGATAGAATAAAGGAATTAAGCATGAAAGAGAATAGGTTGAAGAAAAATTCTCTTAAGAATATTTTTCTTTTTACTTTAGTTAGGTTATTTTTAAACTAGTCAACATAAAGTTGACTAGTCCAACGGCTACAAATAGAGTCGTTGGACTAGTTTCAATGTCTCTATTGAGACTCACTTGTGTGTATAAATAGGGGTGAACCTCCTCATTCTTTGTAATGCATTTTCTTGCATTTTGGTGATTAATAATAAATATAGTTTTTTATTCTTTGTGCTTTGTTGTGAAAAAAACCTTTGTCGATTTTGTGAGTGTGTCCTTAGTGACACATTTGTGCTTGTCCATGTAGTTTATTGGTGGACATTTGGTTCGTAATTGGAGGCTCGTATTTCCTCATAGGTAGAACCATAAATACTATCCGAAATAGTAGAAGGTGCTTAGTGATATTCCATTCCTTGAAAGCCAGTGGATACTATTGGAAGTGAAATAGTAGCTAGTCAAGAAAAAAAACTTTGCCAAAAAATGTCCTGGAAAGCAAAATGAATGTGTTGGTGACTCCTTTTGTCGAAAAAGTGAACAGGGGCAGAATCCAAGTAGGCAACACTAATGACAGGTTTCTATGTTTCAATTGTACGTTTGGAAGCCCTGATAGGCATTGCCTTTTACGGAAGAAATTCTTTCTAGTTGGGAAATGTTGGATTTTGTCTCTGGAGCAAGCAAATGGTCCATTTATTGATGGGAAAATGATGGGGATTGAACCCATGCGTGGTGGCTTCACAATCCTTTTTTTCTACGTTCTTTGCACTTATTTTAAGATCACTATCTTAAAGAAGTGATCCTTAAACCCATAAGTCATATATTGTATCGAATTGGAATTGGAGGTTAGTAATATCTTTTCTCAAGTCTTCTACAAAATTTATACAAAATTGCCAATCAAGTTGTGGTTTAAAGTTAATTGACACAACAACCTTTCAACTAATATAATTTCTTTAACCGATCTTTGATTAATTGATTTTTGTTGCATTTGATAAGCTTGTTAGTGGATCTAGAATTTCCCGTTTAATACTGAAGCCAGCTTAATTTGCTTACAGTTTCTGATTTGGGATGAAAAAAAAAGGAATAGCAGCTAGAAGCCTAGAAGATATGCAAATAATCTGACGAATTCAGTTGAGCCACTTCAATAGATGCATTAGAATCCACATACAGAATCCCACAGATCTAGTTAGTCTTCATGGTCATGACTCTAATGCCTTAGTACAAAGATAGTGATGTAACAGCTTATTATACATCTACTTGAAATTATAATGATTAGCCTCTACAAGAATTTTGTGAGATTGTATTATGATGTTGAAGTATTTTTAATGTTTGGAGGCAGCTCTATTCATGAAGATTGTGTTCAGAACATATTCTCCAAGTGTATCCTTTCATGATTTATAGAGTTCCAGAAAGTAAAAGATCCATTCTCAGTCTCTTCTCTTAATAGATATCTGTATGGGTCTCCATTTGTATGGTGAGCTGATATGCAAAGGTATTGATTGTGCATATGAAGTGAAAAGATCACATTTTTGGCAAATGCTAATCACTGGACCAATATGAATATTCCCATCTTCAGAAGGACCAATATTGATACTCATACTAGGGGCCATTTATACACTGTACTGGGGAGGAGCACTGTGGAGATTCCCTACTAGGAAGTGGGTAAACAGTGCAACGGGAAAGGATCACCTCCTGGGCCAGCCTATACAGCTAAGTGGACAAACTTCAAAATTTGCTCCATCTTGTGTAATCTCTAAACCTACAAAGACTTCCATGTTTGAGAAAAGATGCTAAAGTGTCACCAGCTTAACTGTATTGAATGAAGTTTGATAATAAATGCTGTTATTAAATATACAATAATAGCAAAGACGCAGTGATGGTTTTCATACATAAAAATAGGAAATCTAAGAAAAACAAGAAAAAGGAACAAAAGGTTTACATGAAAATTGTCAAACAGGTTTAAGACTCTAGGATGGGCCCTCTCCAACATGATCAGCTCCTGGATCAAGTCACACAACTAAGAGTGAGTGACTCCTGACGAAGAGATCAAATACAGGTCATCTGATAGTTTCTTTTCATAATCCAAATGCCCAAATAGACTAAGGGTTTCGTTAATATTGCTTGAAGGCACAGGGTAGGGTACTTATTGATAGATTGACTTCTAGGATCATGACTCTAGGACAAAATTAAATTGTACTGAACCAAAATGGAATTCATCAATCTCGAATCTTTAAATATCTCAAGATCTAAGATATTTCTTTTTACTGAAGATGCAAATCGGAAGACAAAGAAGTCAAAATACAAAGAGAGAGAATGTTGAGAACTCGAGGGAAGATCCACATGGAGGATATGAACCAGCCACAGAAACAGTCCAAGTTGATGATCAAGATCTGTTGCTGTTATGAGAACTTTAGTTCAGAAACTAAAGGTAATATGGAGTATTGGAACTCCAAAGCAAAGAATGACCATGCAGAGATAGGGCCTTGGTGCTGGACCAGTCTATCTGAGTGTGCTTGTGAGGTTTACTTAATGAACTCTTGGACAAGACAAACCCCAAGAGAAGTCATTCCATATACTTGTGGAGTGGTTTTGTCATTTTTGTTTAATTTGGCATAGAAGAGCATCAAGCTTAGTTTGGGTTCATTATTTATTTTATGCAGAGTTAAATAGGGCTATATACTAGGGTGGTTCCTAACAGTTCAGCCAAATAATTTTGTTAGTGTGGGAGTTTCTTTGTTGTTTTCTTGACAAAAGTTTTTTTCCTCGTTTTTGTTCTTGTTAAATTTCTTTACAAGTGTACAAAGAGCAATGGTTTTTATTGCTTTTTTTATTGATTTATTTCAGGATCAATGAAAATGCAGTCCCTCCATTTTCATATGATATCCGTATGGTTTTGCAGGCAAACTGCTTTTTTTTTCTGGGGACTGGTTCTTTTCTAGGGGACCTTAGATGGAGCTATCTCAAGTAGGAACTGGTCCCTGAAGCAATGATCTAGGATCGTGCATCAAATTGGATGTCGACTGACCCAGTCCACATTAGTCGATGTGCTTAGCTAATTTATTTTTTGCCTCTTTTTCTCCATTTTCCCCATTTATAGCAAGTGGTGTAACAGCTGTTGCCTGTGATGAATCTTGAGCCATAGCAATTTTATGAGTGACCAGCACTTGTGTGGATCCATTAGAATTATCTGGAAGCCTCATGCCTTGGGAGGATCCAGATCTTGTTCTGACTTGTACGTACCCTGGCAGTTGGTTCGACTTGAGATTTTTCGTTCATATGTCACGTTTGTGTGCTTGCTTTTGGAACTACCAAGATGAATCTGATCATGCTAGCAAGTTAATATCTGATTGTGCTGGGAACCCATCTACCTCTGGCTATTTTCTATTCTTTGTACCTGAAAATCTAAAGTTTCACACTAGTACCTTCGAAAAATGGCTTATATTATTGGATATTCTTCTTTTCAGAATGAAGCTTCGGTTCGTTGTTTGTCAGGCAACTGTAATGGGAATTTGTGCTGGCCATGGTTGTGGATTGGATCATCTTAGTGATTATTTCTGGTTAAAGACCATCCGCATATTGATTGTCGCCGTTTTGAGGTTGCATCCAAGGACATTCCCAAATTCAGACCAAAAACCACTACCATATTCCTTCTGCCAATGAAATTCTTCAACATGCATTGATCGAGAGGTGCTGCGTAAGTTACAAGCATCAGTGTTGTTTACTTGGATGATTCAAAGGCAAAATGAGTGATCTCCATGATGTCTTTTAGTGGTTACTCGATGCCACCATTTGAAAAACATCTGTAACCATGATTCACATGGAAAATGTCATATACTTACCCATCGGGTTGTAGTATTTAAGACTGTAACACGAGGGTGCAAGTACACGTTGATGTATGTTCAAATGTGCAAAGAAGCGCTTTTGTAATCTTTTTTCGTTAGGCATCATGTACCTGTTGATGCATGCATGTTACTCCATCTTTGCTGCCATCAAGACTTCGGGTGATAGTTTGGTGGACCTGGAAACATTATAAGGTCTGCAATACGGGCAACAAAAAAGAACTTTTAGAGGGTAAATTATAAGGAAAAAGTGCTTGAGATTTGATGCAAGTCTTCCCAATAAAAAAAAAGGAATTTTTGAAAAAGTACCCACCCTCAAGGTAATATTAAGATAAAAAAATTCCTAAAATGTGCCTTACTTTTCTGAACTTTCTGACATAGGCCACAGGTTTTCCCTGAAGTGTCAAGAGAGAGACCTCAGTTTGATGTCCATCTAGGAAATGTGATTTTTTTACTTTCCTGTAATGCCTTTTAAAAAGTTTATAAAAATACTTGTTTACCATCATGGGAAAGAAAAGGGTACTATTGTCATTTGATTCAGTCTAAAGAGGCTTAACCTGAGAATGGATACGTTTCTGTTTGGTAGTTTACAGAAAACCAAGGGCCCATATCAGGGAGATAAAAAAAATGTGAGGCCCATTTTTGAGATTAGAGGCAAAAGATTGCCCCTAAATGGAATTATCCCGTTAAGTTCATATTGGAGTGTTTAAACGACAGCCTGCAACATATGAAACCGGCTTTTGTTCCTGAAACTCATCAAACTGTTCCGGGAAGGATAAATTTCCCTTCCCATCAATGAAGAGGAAGCTGTTGAATCTGCTGCATAGCATTTCCAGCGTACTTTGATGATGAAACTCAAAATTTTATAAAGACATGTTTCTTGCATTTCAGAGAGCTCATCACATGCATGACATGACTTTCAAGTGTATAGTAAGGTACCATAAACATCTGAACTGAAATTTGAGTCTCTTCTTATATACATGTACATGAAAGGTTTAATAACCTGATATTTTCTGCAGCCCTAGGGATATCTAGAAAGATGTGTGCGGTGCCTTCAAGCTTGATTCCAGTATCATGTTTTATAATGCAAGGCACTTAAATAACACTTTTCTGAGGTTGTTCGATCAAGAAAGGAACATTAACAAGTGTTCCTACAGCATCTCCTATAACCACCTCTAGACCGGCATAGCATGCCTGCTTCTTAACATAGCCAAGCCCAACGTGCTTGGGTTCTGTGCTTCCAGCTGAATAACTTGTGAGCTTCCCGACCTGTTGTATTGGTTCATAAAGGCGTGTCCTGGCTTCAACCACTACAACTGAAACTAAAGAGAAGCACAGAAAAAAATGGAATGCTGAAAGCTACCTTTTTGCCATTCACTGTGATGGCACATCCTGGCTCTGCTGGGCCATCCAAATGAATTCCCCATAGTTTCTGTTTAACTCCATCATAAGTAACAAGCCTAGCAATGGTCTCCTGTCCTTTATAGCATCCTTCGATGAAAATAAAGCCAATATTAGTTTTGCCTCCTGTACCTAGCAATGGTCTCTCTCTCTCTCTCTCTCTCTCACACACACACACACACAAAAAAAAAAAAAAACACATGCACAACTGCACACACACAATGCAAGACAATGAGAATGAACACCTTTGTTTAAAGAAACAGCTTTCCAGAGACAAGCTTCAAGGACATTGAATTCATCTGTGAGTTCTTTTCCTGGAGCTGGACGTCCTGCATCAGTCAAATAGTATTGTAAATTCTCTCAAACCATGTAATTTTTCAGTTAATATTGCTCATTTGGGGATATGATATCGAGGGAAGACACTGCACACATGATTTGTGCACCTCTTTTTTTTTCTTTCCAAGGATCGTCAAATACCATTTCATTGTAGGCTGTCATAAGGTGAAAAGAACAGGTGCAATATGATTGCACAAATATTTGTGCATTAAGCACCAGATCACCCTCCATCTTGGGGGGGACAGACCTGTCAGTTATGGGGCCCAAGGCCTGATGGAGGGCGATCAGGTGCTTAATGCACAAAATTTGTGCAATGTGATTGCACCAGATCCGGACATTGTCATAACTATACAATCCAATTAGTTCAAGTAAATTTCACATATATATTCGTCTGATGATGGCATGTATGACTCATTTTGAACGTCTCTAAACCAAATTGTTTGCAGTGGACAGAACAATATATTGATCTGCCATTAGAAACTTATGCCTGACCAACATCGTAAAACTTGGACAATAAGATGCACTAGAGAGAAGTAATATACATTAATAAAAATGAAAAAATCAACATAGACTAGCACTTCTTAGTTGACATGAAAAAGTCACTTCTTAACATAAAGTAATTGGTCCCTCCCAGCTTAGAGTGTGGATAGTCAATGGAGAGTTAAGTTTTCAATGTCTTGTTGCATTTGAAATCCAACCTTACAAATGGGATTCTATAGTTTATTTAATAGAAAGCGTGTATTAGATTTGCAACTTCTTGTAAGGCTAGGGGTCTATAACTCACAGCCCTGAGTTCTTTCTTTATTTTGCTTAAATAAAATCAAGTGTACTTTCTCTCAAAAAAAAGATTTGCATCTAAATTTTACAACAAAAAGTTTGTTTTCTCATTGAAATGCTTTGATAACAAGGAACGAGAAACAGACCCGCAGGTTTAGATTAAAGCATAAGCGAGCTACAATATTTAAAAAAAACTGTCCATTCATCCGTACACACCCTAAGCTTCTCTCTCTCACCCCCAAAGATGCATTTTAGCATAGTTCATTATTAGAAAACACACTTTAAATTGAGTTGTTTAGACAAACCTAATTTTTTCCAATCAGGAATTTTGGGGAATTGTAGACAGTCAATTCTTGAATATCTTAAAACACCTGTTTTCAGAGTCCAATCACATGATCCAAAACATGTTTTTAAATAAATAAAATATGTAGACCATATCTGTATAAAAAAAATGTTAAAAGGCCAAGGGAATCTACTAGGTAGTATAGCATTAATGATGTGTGTGTTGATGTATAAAATTGTCATATAAACCTCAGTATATTAAGTTTTCAGGCACCATCTAGCGCCACCCATCAAGAATAGTTCAGTCAAAACAAAGCCTAAATATGTCCCAGCAAAGCTCCTGCAAAAGGGCATGCTCCTGCCAGCTTTTTGTCTTGATAAAGATGAATTGAGATGGAGGATTTCAACTAGGCCAGAAATAGGAAACGTATTTGCTGCCCCGTACGCAAAGTATACAAGATTATGGCATGAGAGAGAGAGAGAACCTTTGAGCACTCTTAATCTTTCCCACCCTTTAGTGCCCATAGGGACTGCACCAAGGTTTAGAAGAGCCTTCCAGACTGGTTCGGCATTGGCTGGTGAAAGTAAAAGGGAATAACCTTCTGATAAGACGCTTCCAACACCCACAGTAACAGGCATCTTGTTCACCTATTGATAGGGTGGAATGTGATTGTGCTTCCATGGAAGGGAAAACAAAGACAAAAAACTCAATGGCTAAATGAAATCTAATAAAATATTTGATTCAATTGAAAAGTTTCACCATTTCTAGGTTCATTAATCTATAATTATGGGCAATCAAACATAAGTATACGTGGTGAAAATAAGAGGTCACTCATTTGCAGAAAGATGATTACTGGCTTCTTAGCAAAAATATTATAATGAAAGACCAGAAGGTAAAAACTCCAAAAATTTGAAAAAAGAATGTGAAGTAACAAAGCTAAATGGCCCTACAAATAACGTTATAAAGAAGTCATTGAAGCTTGCAAATGATGTGGTGCATCATAACAATGAAACAGAAATATAAATTAACAAAAATAACTCCTTGAGGCTGTTGTCACTGAACTGCTTGAGAAAATGCATTAGAACAAGAAGATGTCAACAAAACAAATGAATTCATCTCAAAAAAAGAAGAATGACCCAAAGGATATTTTTTTGCTATCCTCAAATTATTGCTGTTCAGAGTGCAAAGTGTCTCAATTATGCTCCTTTACAGTGTCATACCTTAAAATATGAGCAACCCCTGTCTAAAGGTGTCACACATGTCAACAAAGAGACTATATACTATCTAATCTGTGTGCCAACTCAACTTCAAGTAGACGGAAGAATCTCGAGATCCTTTATCTCAAAATAGCTTAATCTGTTAACTATAGTCAGGCACGCTATAAGTTATCCAGACACAGTTATTAGCATTTATCTAATAAAAATTTGTTCCAATGGAAAGCAATAAGGAAACACAAACTTAAAGGCTGCAAGTAATTCCAGTATTAGTATCATAAGTGCTGAATTTCTCAATGAATGGTGTTTTTGGTGCCCTCACAGAATGGGAAAATCATGTCATGAATGGGATGCTGTGTCATATACACTATCAGCCAGTATATCGAGATTAAAAAGAAAAGGAAGAAAAAAGCATGAGTAGGCGAAAGCACCATCGGACCAGTAAACATGGAACCACACCATTGAGGGGCTTGATTTGAAAATACAACCATGAGTCAGAAATCATTTTCCTTTATCAAAAGAAGAGCATGTTGTTGAGCAAGTAATGTGCATGTAAATCAACAATCAAGTGTAATAGGAATAGACATAGTCATGCAAGAGAGCCCATGTCTATATCCTTCATGAAAAAAGCACTGATTAGATCCATTCCAGATAAAATCCGTTGGCACAGAAAAGAAACAATAACAAGGCTTCAATAATCATAATTCCACATCAAAATATGTCTATAAAAATATGAACCCTTGGCAAAGCCATATATCTTTCAAGGATCCCATCAAATTTTACTATGGAGACCCAAATTTCATCAACATTGCATCTTCTAGCCAGAAAAAGAGTAAAGTTCAACTATAATTCAAGATAAGGATGAAAATTGATATACTCATAAGGTTGATGTTTCAACAGAAACTAAGAACCTTATTTGAAGCTATTAAGGAGTTGGTGAGTTATTGCAAGACCATTAGTTTGATGCAGATACTGTCAGCAAAATGTGACAGGAAACAGATTAGATTGGAGGTGAAAATGGATGAGAAAAAATCTTATATAAGTGTAGCAACCGGATCAACTGCCATATCAGAAGTCACAATCCTGGCACAAAAGGTGATCCCGTATCCATACATTCAGGTTGAGACCAATGCAAAGATGAATGATCAGGAACAAGGATAGTTAAGAAATACAGAGTAGTGACATTATGAAATAACACATCACATATAGAATTCCTAACACAGGAAAAGCATTGTGTCAAAGGCACGAGATTATCAAAAAATGATTACAGCAACATAATATGAACAAGTACAAGCTTTCAAAGGGTAACATTCCAATGAATGCCTCTCTGATACTTACACTATAATGGTGATGTGTACCATACGGTTTTCCAATAAGCTCACTGAGATTCAAGTCTTTTATTACCTTCATTCACATAAAAAAAACATATAGGTAATAGTAAACTTCATATTTATTTGTTCCAAAGCCAAATATATGGAAAACAAGAGGACTAAAATGCAAAAGAGAATCTCACTTGACTGCTTTTAGGCCCCATGAGAGTGAAGAAACATGTGTCTTTCGTAAGGTCCTGAAGTTCTACTCTATCGGAAAAAAATATATACCTATTTCCATACATGAAGCAAAAATAAAAAACAGAAGAAATCCTGACCATCTAAATCATACAAGTCAATTAATAGCAAATGCACTTGTTTTTTGAACTGTTTGGGTCCGGGTGGTATCTGAAGCCAAGATCCCTCAGTTAAGATGCCACTAAATCATTCAACTGTTACACTCAGTCCCAGTACTTCAAATTCATGTGCACTAATCAACTTTATAATATTATAATACAATCAATTTTTTCAACAAGAGATGCTCATAAACTGCTGATGGGAATGAAGCAACAAGGCTTTGAAAGCACATATTGCAAATCGAAATGCATGTGTGAATCTTCATCCAATACACGAAACACAATATTCACATCATAAAGCCTCAAACGAGCATTAAACTATAATAAGGGCTAGTATTGATAGTTAATGTCAATTTTGATTTGAATATTAAACAAAGTTACCAAACATGTATCGCATAGACAGGCAGATATTGCCATAGCATCAAGTCATCAACCTTCATATCTGGCCATAAACCATTGGTTGAAGTGGCATAACAGAGACAAACCATAGAATTGGTCTATCAAGGGCCCCTACTATGACATCAGATATCACACTAATATGGCCTTCATACAAAAAATAATCAATATGAAAGGACAAATTCACATATGCTTATGGAACCAACTGATACTGAAGAATCAGCAGGCTTAGGCAGTAGTGATGATTAAACCTCTTTGTTCATTCAACTTTTTTCCATTTTCCAAAATTTTATTGAACATTAGGGCATGGTAGATCACCCTGATAATTTGTGAAACATAACTAAGACAGCTTAAAATGCCTTTCAGAAAGTTACATTACTTGAACCATAATGGCTATAATTTTGAAAACCGATCTTATAGCAAAGCACTGAAATATTTCCAACACATCCATACTGAAAATTTGCATTCTCTGGCAGTAATACTACATCCAACATGCTTTCATATTTTGGTTTTTTCCCACTTTTCATGAACCAAGAAATACATCAAACAAATTTCCTCAGAGAATGACATCAACAACAAGAACCAAATGGTAGATTTTTCAAAAATCTTGATAATGTTTTAATCTAAGAAAAATAAGAGTTCAAAATTTGGAAAAGAATCCTTCTTTATGAAGAATATACTTGCACACTGTAAAAGCTTCCATAAATCAACGTTGATAACAATGGAAAATCAAAAACTCAGAATAACCTGTGACAAACCCTCAATTAGTATAAATTGTTCAAAGCAAGCCTTTCACGTATTGGTTAAGCGATGATTTAGGAAAACACAAAAAAGACTAAAGAATTGACTAGGCTTCGACTTTCATCAATCTAGAGGACACTGAACAAAGGAATAGAAAGGAAGAGGAAGAATGAATGAAGAAAAAAGGAAGAGAAAAGAAAGCATAAACAAGAAAAAAAGGGGGGGAAATGAAGGGAAAAGAAAGAAGGATGGAGACAAAAAGGAAAAAATAACAAAGAAAGGATGGAAGAAAGAAGAGAAAAAAAGGAAATGAACAAGGAAAGAGGGGAGAAGGAAAGAAGGAACGGCAATGGAAGGTAAAAAAAGCTAGGAAAAGGGCAACTTTTTAAAACATTACATGGATAAAGGGGGTGAACAAGTGGGAAAAGTCATAAATTCATTTTGCTAACACGCATACTCAGACTTAAGTTCATTTTCCATCATTTACAAGAGAAAGCTACTGCTGTAGCAAGTCATCAACCAAAAGAAAGCCACCTGCACCAGCAATGACCATGAAGGGGAACACATGAAAAATGGGCAAATTCACTACCATCATCACTGTTTGGTACTCTAATTAACATGCATAATGATAATGTTAATATGCATCTCCTGTGGAACCATTGCTATAGAATGCTAGGTTAAAGCACCACCGGTCGTGAATCCAAGTATAACTACTAAATGGACAAGCATCCAAGTACAAACATGAATTGCATAACATGGAAAGGAATGTTTTCTACACACCAATAATTAAGTTAGACGATCTAAATTCTTCTTAAGCAATAGTCATAAACATTAAATGTGCACACTTATGTGATGTCACTGATGTGGGTAGTTTGGTAAAGGGTCTTGTACTGGTGTCAACAAGGGTAGGGTATGGGTGCGGTCAGAGTTTAGTCACCTGTATTGTTAAAGGTAATTTCTCGGCTAGGGTATTTCTCGGAAAGATTTTCAAAAGTTGATAAATCTCAGGAATATCTCAGGACTTAAAAAAATTGAAAAAATATAAATAACAACAAAAAAGATAAGAAAATAATAAGTTTTGCATTATTTTTCTTCCACAATATAAAAAAACATGTTTTAAAGGTTTAAAATATAAAAGAAACAAAAAAATATGCAAACTTAAAATAAATAAAAAGAGTTTTTTCCCAAAAATATCACGATATTATCGTCATAATATCACAATATTTTGTCTTTGGCGATATTTTGAAAATATCACAATATATTCCCGATATTATCGGCTACTTTGAAATAGCCAATAATATGGCGATGTTTTCAATATATCGGCGATATCAGTGACAGTGGGTCAGAAAAATCTTGGGTCTGACCCAACCCAGATTCAAACCAAACTCACAAAAGTTTTAACTTTTAAATGGGTGACATTATTTAAAAATATTTTTACTGATTTGTAGAAAATGCTATCTTTTTATTTATTTTTTCCTCAAAGTTTTACCTGATTTTGCAAAATAAATTTGATGGATTTTGGACATTTTGGTTTGTTCTATTCCATGCTGTACACGTATAAGAGCATTAACCTCATAAATGTTTTTCTTTTAGGATTTTTGACACACACACACATATATATCATAGTCACAAATATCTATCTCAACTATATCTAGGTAAGGAAAATTCTCGGGATATTATAGGTTTTTGGTTGAATATCAGAAAATTCTCAAAAAATAAAAACTTAGAAAAAAGTTGAAAAATAAGAAAAAAAATGCATGCTAATCAAAGAAGCAATAAAACGCGAATATGAATATAAATAAGAAAAAAATACGCTAAGCAAAGAAACAATAAAACATGAATATAAATTCTCAAGATTTTCCTGATATTATCATGATAAATTTAACATCCAATATTTTCAGAATATCATGAAATTTTCCTATAAAATCGTTTTTTTGATTTTACAATGATAATTTCAAGATATTTTGAAAATATTGCCAATATTTGATTGTGATATATATATCATAGTCACAAATATCGGCGATATTTTTAAAATATCATGAAATTATCACTGTAAATTCAGCAAACGATAATATAGATAAAATATTGCAATATCTTGAAAATATCATCAATTTGATAATATCACGAATCCATGATATTATCACAATATTTTCAAGATATTATCACAATATTATCAATTAGTTTTACTATTTTTATTTATTTTTTACATTTTAAATGTTTTTCTTTTTCTTTTACATTTTTTACTTATTCTGTTTTAAGCCCCGAGATTTATCACCAAACCTAATAATATCACGAGAAATAGCCTGGCCAAGATATAGCCAATACTGATATTTGTGACTATGATATATATATATAGCCCAATCTTTTGGAAGGGCCATAATTTTGTGATGTTTTGAAAATATTGGCAATATATGTGACTATGATATCTATATATGTCTATAATATATATAAAGCCCAATCTTTTGGAAGGGCCCTCACTTCAAAGTGATTGAACCCCCTACTTCTCCACCAATAAAAAGTTATGACACCTTATTTAAAGCATGTGCCCTCTCTCTCATGCAGTTGAACGGGTTTTGTACTAGTATGTGTGTGTCTAACAGAGTTGGAGCAGAAAGCGATTCGGGAAGAGGAAGTGGGAAGCGAGAAGCACGAGACGACTTAAAAGTGAACCAGGAATCTTCTCGAAAGCGAGAAGAAAAGCGACCTAAAAAGCGAACCAAAAGCGACCTAGGAAGTGAGAAGGAAGCGAAAAAAAGAGAAAAAAGAAAGAAAAACAAAAATGAAAAACAAAAAAAAAAGAAAAAAGGAGAAGCGAGCTTCCCTTAAATGAGCGTGCTTCCCATTTTTTTTGGCGCTTACCAACACATTTCAGAACTGCCATGTTTCGCGCTTCCAAAACTCGCTTCCCTATGTTTTATGGTGCTTTTGGTAACCCTGGTGTATATCATAGTCACATATATCGATATCGACTATATCTCGACGAGGCTACTTCTCACGATATTATAGGTTTGGTGATAAATCACGAGGCTTAAACAAATAAAAAATATATAAAAATAACAAAAATAAGTAAGAAAACAATATGTTTAGATAATAAAATACATATATAATGAAATAAATAAGTAAAAAATACAAAATAAAGAAGAAAACACGTTTAAGATGTAAAAAATAAATAAAACAACAATAATTGATAATATAGTGATATTATCAAAGTCGCGATATTTTGAAAATATTATCAATATTTGTGACTATGGTGTGTGTGTGTGTATATATATATATATATATCATAATCACAAATATCATTCTCGACTATGGAATATCTCAAGAGATTTTTTAAAAAAATTATTTTCCTCAAGAAAACCTTGGAAAAATATCGGTTTATTAAAAATACTACAAATAAAAAAACATTAAAATATTGAAAAGAATTTTTAAACAAATAAAGAACAATGTATGAATGGTAGGATGTTACATTTTTTCCTAATACAAGGTATGATGTTACCTTGTTAAACATACTTTGAATGTACACCTTATTAAGTCGCCATTGAGCTCATCCACAAAATAGTCCCATATAGAGGAGGGCAATGGAAGCCGGCCCCTCCTCTTTCTATTTAGGAAGGCCTCTTGAGAATGCCAACTTTATGATTACATAGATCTGCCCACGTGAACCCCTTTTGAGGGATTTTTGAAAAGCATTTAATGGTGTATGAGTTGGTAATGGGCTAATGTACAGGTAGGACCTTGCTAACAATAAATATTCTTTGCTTTTTCATTTGTCATCTTGTATGTCCCGATAATATCACAGGTTTTTTCATAATAGTCAAGATTTTAAAAATCTCGTGATAATATCATGATTATCACAGTTTTTGAAAAACACATGATAATATCACAAGATTTTCAAAATCTCAATGATATTTGTGACTGATATATATATAGAGAGAGAGAGAGATGTATGTAGCTTCCACGCCATTTAGCTCCAAGACCATCCCAAACCCCTTTAAAAAACATGCTTGCATATGTTTTTTGCTTAATCTAAACTCAAAGATTTAATCTCTATGGTTTAATCCCTATGGTTTACTTAGTAGAAAACATGCAAGTAGAAGACACATTAATTTGAACCATTAAACATGCCTTTAATCTCGATGATATTTGAACTTCGTTGGGCCGCTGATCGAGAGCGCAAGTATTATTTGAGCATGCCTGTATATGGCATCCGGATCAAGGAATTCTATCCTGGCTGAGTCCTATTTGAGTAGACCTGTATATGGTGTTCCCCCTCTTTATGGTCCATTTGCTTTGGTCAAATGTGGCATTAGCAATCAAAACAAGAATATGAAAGGTGTGATTGCGGGTCACAAGGTCAGTCTTATGAGTAAGTAACCTTCACAGGATTCAAGGAAGAAACATTCTCAAGTGCAAATCACATTCAAAACGTGCACTTTCTCATGTTCTATTAAATATGAAAAAAGCACTACCAATGTGAGTTGCAATCACAGGAAATTGAGAAAATCCAAGAATGACAGGGTGTTGCAAACTAGACAGTTTGCAAGAACTCCTTGTTCTTTTTATAGGAAAGGAGGTTTAAGATAGGGCATGTGTGGTGAAAGGCTTCTTTCTTCTCCGGATTTCACCAATGTAAATTGTGTTGATTAGAAATATATACCATTATGATTAAAACAAGCAGACTTTTTTATTTTTTATTATATCTGTTCACCCTTTCCACCACCACCATCCCTCCTTTAACGTCAAAAGGACCAGAAATGCTATAAATAAGGTGCAAAACAAGTTTCTAGAGAAACCGTTTCTAAAACATTTAAGAAATGCCAAAAAGTTCATGGGAAACGTGTTTCTCACACTACAGGCCATGTGTTTCTAACTAACTGAGCTGTGATTTAATCTCGACGATATTCGAACTTCATTGAGGCGCTGATCGCGCACGTGATCAGCAGCGCAATTTTTTTGCACTAAAAAGGCCTTTAGCGGTTGTCACAACTGTGCTGAAGGCATTACAGGCAAAACACAAAATGCCTGTAAGGCCTTTAGTTTCAGTTGAGATCGCCACTAAAGTCCCTTTTTGTGGAATATTTTTGCCGCTGATCAGTGGCGGACATTCGTTTGACCTCTTGTCCGATGATGGGCCGTTAGACATTACGCCCACCTGGCCATCTCTCTCTCTCTCTCTCTCTCTCTCTCTCTCTCTCTCTCTCTCTCTCTCTCTCTCTATATATATATATATATATATATATATATATATATATAATGATAAGGTGCTCCCGGAGTACCTACTCCCACCTAATAGAAGCTTTAGATTTTCAAATTTCTTAAACTTTTTTTGTTGATCCCTATAGATATGACCTATAAGAATTATTTAGTAAAAACAAGTTTTGGATCATGTGATTATAGCATACATGTATTTTTTAAGACCTTTAAAAATCATCGGCTAACAATGTATCAAAATTTTGGACTTAAAAATCCTATTTTTATGTCCAAAAAGCATGATCCAAAGCATGATTCCTATTAAATAAACTATGTTGAGTACATCCATAAGGTTTAATTGAGAAGATACAACCTACAACCATGATATCTAGTACATGAGAATAGGTAATCCCAGAGCACTGTAGCATTAGTCATATATATATATATATATAGGGAAGGGCGCAACATCGGACACCCTTCCCGTCTGACCAGCGTTGGATGTGCACGATCAAGGGCGTGCGCATTGTGTAAAAAAAACTTTTAGCGGTGTTTACACTAGTGCTAAAGGCCTCATAACTGTGAGCCTTTTAATTGCAAATGCAACTAAAGGGTTTTTTGCGAAAAAAAAAATCTGCAGCTGATCCCACAATTTGTCTGAGTAACGTCTCCCATCCTTATATATATATCCTTACTGTTGTACCCATACTTTTAGAACAGTCACCCGTATCGTTCTCTGAAAATTTTCCCTTGGAGTTTCCTAGGAGTTTTTTAAGTGATTTTTCTCACAAGAATCTCAAAGGTTTTAAAAATTATAAAAATAATAAGAAAAATAAGAAAATCATAGGTTTTGTATTATCTTTCTTGCAAAATATAAAGAAATAAGTTTAAAAAGTTTTTAAAATACAAAAAAAAAAAACTATAAAAACTAAACTTAAATTTTATAAAAATGAGATTTTTTTCAAAAATATCATGATAATGTCACAATATTTTGAATGTTGAAAATATTTTGTCGATATTATCAGCTTACCTTAAATTGTAGATAAAATAGAGATATTTTCAAAATATCAACGACATTGGTAACTATGTTTTAGAAGTTCATGTGCCGTACCTTACATGCCCATACCTGCAACCATATCTATGTGCACACCAATTGTGGTGCATAGCATGAACTTAAATCATCTTGGCAAACGTTGCTGAGCTATCTTAGGTACAATTTGTCCTTCAAGAGCCATGTGTGATTCGCTGTACTTTAACTATTATGCATTTTCCTATACTTCACCTATTCCCTGAAATAATCGGTGATTTTCATCTAACCTTGATTAGAAAGTACAACTATAACCTGTCACATGGGTGTGGATACGGGAACGGGTGCGACACAGGTGCTGAGCAATTTCAAACATTTTGGAGACGGGGACACGGCTATATATATATAAGATCCAACCCCAATACCGTCTTGGATCTGGGTCGGGTCTGGATCCGGACCCAACCCAAGTCCAAATTAATTTTAATAAATAGACAAAAAATAGACTCGGTCAAAGTTGACCAAGTCCAAAATGTGGACGGACTCGGACCCGGTGCCTTGACCGAGTCCAACACTTCGTTGATCGTGTCCATCCTGTGTCCGAAGCCGCACCCGTGTCGGAGCGTGTCGACGCGGGTGCGTTGACCTTTTAGCCGAGTCCATGTGACTTAGACTATAACTTGCGATAATTTGAGCACAGGTCCAGTTGCTAAAATCAATAAGATACTGAGCACATGAATTTAAACAGACACCTTGTCTGGAGAAAATTGCAACAAATGCGGCTAATGTCAAAAGTAAAAGAAGCACTTCAATAAGATATGCATTACACACTGAGTGATCTCTGATGCAAAACAAACACTCCAACTTCCAACGGTGTTCTTATGAATTGGTGAACCAGCATTGAATCAACAAAAATAAGTGTAGATATCCAACTTAGCATACCAGATTTTATTGTTTTACAAATTGAAACCATGTCCTCTTCCTTTATCAGAATATATAAACAGATCAATTCACATGGAATGTTGAAGAGATACTGATTTAACAAAGCAGTAGCATACCTGTTCAGCATGTTAATGATGCTGCTACATGTTACTGATGAAACAAATAGCAATACAGCATGTTTCTGTGAACAAAAAAGCGCAATGTGATGTCATTTAGCACAGTTTAAGAACAAAAGGATATTAACTCAATGAGCATTCCGGAAAATCAGGAAGCATTCCTGAAAATCAGGAAAAGATGAAGTGTCCGCTTCTTATTACAAAGTCCAGAATAAATCAAAAGAGCAGCAACACTCACCATAATCCATGCATGTCCAATATCAATGGTGCGTGCTGTTGGCGTTACAAAAACAGTGTCACATCCCTGCATCCTTTGAATAACAGTCTTGTCAATAAACAAGTCATAGAAAACAAAAAATTTGTTTTAAAATTAAATCTTTATAATAGTTCTCACTTGTCCTTCACCAAGGGACTGAAAATCAGCAGTACTTTGATTGTGTAAAAAGTTAATACGGTCTTCTCCAGTCACTACATTTTGTTTCAACATAGGTCAAATCAGCAGAAAAAAAAAAGTAATGTTTATGTATCCCCGAAGATCAAGAGCTCCAAGAAAAGATGTATGAGCATAAATCCCACAAGGAACAAAGCATACAAAGGAACTATGTGATTCACTCAAGAAGGTGACCTGTATCTGCTAGACATATTCGTCTGCGGGTGGATCTGTCATTTTGCACCAGTGGTAGATCTGTATTTTGTGATCTGGTGTTCCAGCATGGCATCATTGTAATGTCAATCAAATGACATGTTTGTGATATTGACCATGTAACATGGGTACTTCTACCTTCAAACTTAGCTCATTTTATACATCTTATGGTCCAATGAATGTGTAGCCTATTCTCAATATCAAGTGTCTACTATTGATTATATATTTATATATAATTGTTGATCATTATTTGTTAGTTAACTACATGCTTTAGTCTTTTAGTTTATAATTGATAGTCCATAACTTCATATCTGTAGCATTTTGTGAAATGTAGCATAATTACAAATTTTTGGACATGTGTGTGCACACATGTACAAATACTCATCCCACATACCCATCTTTTTAGAAATTTCAATGTCATAGAATATACCTGCACCATATCTATGTCACAAAATATCAATTACATATCATGTGTGATATTTTGTAACATTCAGGAACGCTAAGCAAGGGTGGGGAGGCGGGAACGACTAGCTCCCGTTTAGTAAAATTTAAAACTTATACCCTAACATAATATTAATCAGTTTAACAGAAATGTCACGCATACTCTCCTGGATGATCTCTCTGTCACAGGTTCAACTCCTTTTGTCTTTTGCATCACCTTGCCACATCATCCTGTCGATTCATTTAATTCATTATCATCCATTTATGTCCTATTTTTTATCCTTCAACGACTGGCAGAATGTTGTCTTCCTATTTCAGTGGCTTCTACTGCACGTCATCCTCAGACTCATTTGAAACTGTGGCAGTGACACAAGATGACAAGCTTGCAAAGAGAACATGATGCCATTCAAGGAGCAAATTTAGGAAGCAACCTTAAGATAACCTGACCAAAAAGTAGTTAGCATAGAACTACTGATTTTGAGGCTCTAGAATCTCATGGAAATTTTTAGACTTTAATGAGAGGAATTATAAACTTGATCTCCTCGAGCTTCTCAATGATGGTGAATTCTGTAGCTTTAATTGCCATACACTATGATAACATTTGTGGATATTGGTGAATCATGCATCCATTATGCTCATGGGGAGAATCCTTACGTGCGCTACAGACCATCTGGATGGGGCATTGTAAGAGCTCAGCTCCATCATGGAATTAGAGGACAGTTGTTAATACCAGTTGAGTCCCGAAGACCTACCAGAAAATGAAGAGTGATAGCAAGGTTGCAACCAGATAAAAGGAAGTGGAGGTTGCAGGAGAAGGCGGAACACAAAGAGTGAAAGGAGATTTTTTTTAATTCGTCAGCTGTCCAGAAGTTAGGTGCAATTTCACCAAGAGCAAATACATGAAGATGTTGGGGGCATTTGGATATAAGGCACATTGGTGGTAAAATGAATCCAATTTAACGAGGTTCCCTAGAAGTTTGAACATGATAATTAAGGTACCATGGACCCAACAAATTTCCAAGAAATCTATTTACCACTACAAGTGGTAACTCTAGACATCATTAAAGAAAAATAATTGCACCCTTAACATCATAATACACGTTCAATCATTTCAACCAAATAATTAAAAAGAAAAAATAATGGCACTCTTAACATCATAATACACTTTCAATCATTTCATTCAAATAATTAAGGGTGTGTTTGGATAATTTGGAGGAGAATTATCACAGAAAAGTGAATTCCGAATCTAAAGAATTATCAAGGAGGGTTCTCAATCTAAAGATTTCTAGCATTTGGATAATTTGAACACTCATTCCTTATCTTTGAGAATTCATATTATTTTTTTATTTCATCATGGAATTGATGTGAGAGTTTTTATTCTTTTGGAATAAGATTGCCAAAAAGAAGGTATACTAGAAGGAACAAATGGATCATAATCAGTTATTTTGGATCTATACATTATTAAATTGGACTTGATCCAATCTAATTAGGACCGAAGCATCCCTCCATCGGTCCCAGAACAAGCAAGCTTTCAGCCGGCCTAAAAATGTTAGCTATAGCCGCCTACTTATAGTATAACGCAAGTCTCTCTCTCTCTCTCTCTCTCTCTCTCTCTCTCTCTCTCTCTCTCTCTCTCTCTCTCTCTCTCTCTCTCTCTCTCTCTCTCTATATATATATATATATATATATATATATATCAAGAGAGAGAGAGAGACGCCTACCACTTTCTGGCTAAATAGCAATGGTTGCGCGCATATCAATCATCGTGCAAGCTCATTGTTACGTAAAAAGGGCCTTTAGCAAGCGCATTGCTAAAGGTTCTTTTACAGGGCACGTGCAGCTACACACACGCACATTGGTGTAGGGGATTTGATTATATGAATGGATCCTAAACAAAAGATTCAAATGTGCATTCTGGATCAGATTCAGATTACTTTTGGATCCAAATCTTATTTTTACTGGATCTATATTTGGTTTCAAATCTGATCCATTTACATGTTTATATGTAACAAACTTATATTTGTGTCATTTTCATGGATTCATGTTAATATTTTTTTATCTCATTGGATACTATTCAGATCCATGTTTGGATCTGACTTTATGGTATACATTTTAGACTAGGTGCAAACAGATTGGATATGGTCAGATATCCAATCCGAGTATGACATATTTTTGGATATGGATCTTCTATGTCAAATTTGAATATGGATTTGGGTCGGATTTGGATCACTTTCAGATTTGGTTTGAATTCAAATCAGATTACTTTTGGATTCAAATTGGATCCAAATCTTATTTTTACTGGATCTATATTTGGTTTCAAATCTGATCCATTTGCATGTTTATATGTAAAAAGCTTATATTTTTGTCATTTTCATGGATTCATGTTAATATTTTTTTTATCTCATTGGATACCAGTCAGATCCATGTTTGGATCTGACTTTATGGTATACATTTGAGACTGGGTGCAAACGAATCAGATATCCAATCTGAGTATGACATATTTTTGGATATGGATCTTCCAAGTAAAATTTGAATGTGGATTTGGATCACTTTCAGATTTGGTTTGGATGCAAATCAGCATTCTAAGTCAGATCTGGAGTTGACCCAAATGTAAATTTTACATGTAAATAACTTTTTTTGTCCGAATTTTTTCGGGATCCAGTATTACCACAAGTATTTCGGATTTGTATTCAATCTAGCCACTTCAGATCTGATTCGGATCTACTGTTTGAATTTTGGATTTGATTCAGATCTGGAAGGATCCAGCTCGAATCTGACCCGTTTGCACCCCATTGGATCTAACATGATAGACCCATATCTTACTCCTTTTACATCTTAACAGAGAGTGTAATAAACAAAAAAATTATTGGCTTGGATTCGGGTCGGATCCAGACCCTGACACGACCCTGACCCAATTGAAGCACCGCCTCCCTCGGGTCTTCTGTAGACAGCGAGGCACGGGGTTTCAAACACGAACCCCCCCCCCCCTCATCGTCTCTCTCCCGATTCCCTGCACCACCTCTCGCCCTCTCGTCTCTTCCTGACTCTCTCTCTCTCTCGTCTGATGCCGCCATCGGCGACCACCTTTCTCCGGCGAGCTAGCTCAGAGCCCTCCACCGCCAGCACTGTCGTTGCGGCCGACGCCGGCAACCCCTGGTACGCCGCCTCCTACTTTTTCTCCCTTTTTATTTTCTTCTCCCTTCGTCGACTGACAGGGGCAAAAGCCCCTGCCGATTGGCCTGTTACGGCAGGGGAGGGACCGAGCCCTCCTCCCTGCCTCCTGTTACGACAGAGGAGGGGCTCGCCCCCCCCCCCTCCTCTCTGTTCCCTCTGGCACGGCAGAGGAGGGGATCGCCCCCCTCCTCTCTGTTCCCTCTGTTTGGCAGGGGAGGGGCACGACCCCTCCCTGCTTCTGTTACGTCAGGGGAGGGGTCGAGCCCCTCCTCCCTGCTCCCTATTAGGCAAGGGAGGGGCTGAGCCCCCTCCTTGCTTCGTGTTACGGTAGGGGAGGGGCTGAGCCCCCTCCCTGCTCTTTGTTTTGAGCAGGGGAGGGGGTCAAGCCTCCTCCCAGCTCGTTGTTACAATTGAATTAAGTTCAATTAACTAAAAATTGATCATTAAATAAATATATATAGAGAAATATATATATTTATATGAGTACACATTTAACTCAAGGATGCAGTTTTGCGATCCTTGTCCTTTACCTTGCCATTGCGCATCGCGCAAAGGTTCTGCATTGCACTCCTGCTTACAGTCTTTACTTTGTTGTCGCGCATCATGCAAAGGTTTTGTGTTGCACTCCTGCTTACAGTCTTTACTTTGCCATCGGGCTTTGCACCAAGCTCATGTTTTTGCTTATGTGTTGTTTCTGCCTTGCTATTGCAGATGGCGTGCATGTTCTTGCTCTTTGCATATGCCTTAAAGGCATCCTCGTGGAGGATGCAAAGGGCATTTATCACTCTTCCTCTTGCGACAAGAGTTCAGTCGAGAGTTGGCGATACACCTTCGTCTAAGGAGAGGATCGCAAGGATCCTGGCTCTTCGTGTGCGCAGTCCTGCAGAGTCGACTTGAGATTTTAGGGAGCTGCGCACAAGCATCAAAAACTGCTCCAAATCGAAGCATTTGGAAGGATGTGACTGACTGGTTCTGGTCGCCTTTTTGGCATATCTCGAGTGATCCCGAATTGGGGGTTCGAGCAAACTTCTTAGCGGGTGTTCTGTTGAAAAACTCGTATCCCGTCTACCGAGGCCAGTATCGAGTCATGTGAGACATGTAGATACCCCGATAGCGAATGTGATTCGAGATAATCACATGCATAATGTTGGCACAAGGTTCTGTTGTTTCAAAAGATAAAATAAAGTTAATAAACTTTACATCTTTGTGAAACACTCCTGCTGAAGCTTTTATTGAAGAGTAATACCCCCTTCATCGTAAAGTACTTGTAGTCGTGCACGACACGTCTAGTACTGCGATGATCGAATGAGACGGTCGTGCAACCTCGGATAGTGCTAAATGCACAATGTTGTAATCACATAAATGGCCTCACATTCGCCTTCACAGGCAAGATGCTCGAGTGGTTTAAAGACCACAGCATAGGATGGGTCATTAGTTAAGCAACCCCTAACACACCCATTCGCTTCTGGTTGTTCTGTCAAGGGAGAGAACAAAGCGGTACAAAACTCCAATGGACAGGTTGTTAACAACCACCCCACAGGCAATGATTTGGCCTCCCCAATCATTGGAGTTAAGGAGAAAGGGGCTACATTAGTTAGCTCAACACTTCTGCAGAAGTTGGATGCATCCGTGTGACTGCCTCCTTTGAGGAATCCTCTCTCGGCTAATGTCGGCCCTTTAGGAGCGGACTCAACTAGCTATTCGGGTTATTGAAAATACATAAAATAACAGACGCCCGAACTAGTCTCAGTTGTTTCTACGTTTTGCGTGCACGTACCCGCAGGCCAGTAATATTGAAACATAAAGTCTGTTCACATTGGTTGATCGCTTACTTGCTCAATAATTCAGTATGTTACTCTTTGAGTTGTGCACGTCTGTCAAGGCGTTACGGAGTAATAAGGAGTTTCTCATATTAGTTAAATGCTTATAATAATAGCATTATGTCAGTTGCTACATATTAGCATGTGACTTGCTTTACCCCTTGGTCGAACTGCTTAATGCTTATTGTAGTGTAGCACTTGTTGGCTTGCATCTCTTATGATTGATGTGATTGCATACAACTCGTAATCTACGAACTGGTAGCAACTAGGATTGATGTGGCCGCTTGTCTTATAAGTTGCTTACATATTGTAATATAATTGTTACCGTATGATTGCTTATGAATGGCTTGTGATGTAATGGTTTATGCCTTACGATTAATTTAATTACTTGTTGATGGGCTGAGCCATTTTATGGTAATTGTATGTTTTACGAGTGCTTGTCTTATTCAGTTGTTTTGTTTAGCTGTCAGATAGAGTTAGTTACTCTTCGCCTATAGAATCAACTGGATTGCCATATCTGTGTGTTCTCATGTGTCGTTTACGCATGCTTTGAGGTTCCATTTGAGGATTGCAATATTCCTTGTGGCAATAAGAGTGATACGATGCATATTGCTAATATACATGCTTGTGCTTATATTGTGGCTACTGACCCCAAGAGCGGTCAACTGTTCGAAGCAGTCGATTGTATAGATGCGTGTATCACTGAGTATGGTATCTGTCGAGGACCTGATCTCCAAAGAATTATCTGCGAGGGCGTGTATGAGAAAGACCAGGTACCCGACTAGAGTGGTAGAATCTCTGTGAGGATGTACACTGTCCACAAACGGGTAGCCGCAAAGACAGTGAACTCCTGTGAGGAAGTGTATGGTCCAAGACTGGGTATACCATCTAGGGCGGAATTCCTTGTGAGGTTATACATTTCCCAGACCAGGTGATATGGCGTTGATCTTGTTGTTTGTATTAGTGGCTATCAACCATGAGAGCGGTCATTTGTGTTGATGCGTGTATCGCAATGAGTTTCATTGGATATGGCATTTGTTGGGGACCAATTTCCCAAAGGTTTCACTATGGGGGTATGTATGATCAAGATCAGGTGACCCGGCTAGAGTGGGAGATTCTCTGTGAGGATGTACACTGTCCACGAACGGGTAGCCGTGAAAACAGTGAACTCTTGTGAGGAAATATATGGTCCAAGATCAGGTATACCCTCTAGGGCAGTAATTCCTTGTGAGGTTGTACATTTCCCAGATCGGGTAATTCGGCTAGAGCGATAAAATCTCTATGAGGATATACACTGTCCCACGAACGGGTAGCCGCAAAGACGGTGAACTCCTGTGAGGAAGTGTATGGTCGAAGACCAAGTAAACCCTCTAGGGCAGAAATTCCTTATCAGGTCATATTTTTCGGACCGAGCGATCCGATGTGGATCTTGTGTTTTTGCTTACCATAAAAAGTTATGGTGAGTTGTGATGATCTTCTGAGATTGTTTGTGATAGCCAACTATGAATACATAGTTTCGACTTTCTATTTTAGCATGATTACATACATGACTCATATGTGAGAATCCGATAGTTAGCGATTTGAGATAGTGATCATGTTTTGGACCTTCTACGGAAGGGTGACCTTTTCTGAGAAAGTATGACGCCTTAGTGAGTCATAATCGGTAACAGGTGGTCGCGTAAGGCCTTGAGAGATGAAAATAGTTTATGGTTGTTCAGGATATACTGATTCAATGCAGAGACCTCGTTCTAGGAACAAGAACAAGCTAGTTGCATGGTGGTTCACACCCTACGATCAATTGAATCGTATGCTGCATTTGTCAGTTGCACTGCTTCCTTGCTTTGAATTACTTACTCGCTTGCATTACTTACGCATTAGTACTGCTTACTTACCGTTTGCACTGCTTACTTGTCGTGCACTGCTTACCTGTTTAACTGCATATCTACTTTAAACTGCTTAGCATACTGAATTAAATGTACTTAATTCAGTTTCCTGTAGTCTCTCTCGTGCACCTACTAGTTTTTCGCGAAAACAACTCATTCTATGGGTACAGGTGATGATTAGGTACACTACGGGCGATGACGCGATTGCAAGATAACTTCAAGGTTTCTTCTTCCTGCTCTTAGCTCACGTCCTGGACGTTTTGGGTTTGTAATGGATTTTCCTTGGGATATCCGAATCTTGTGAGTTTTGGTTCTTTAAGCTAACGTGTCCAAAGTTGTCAGCTTGCCTTATGATTTATCAAAAGAAAAAATTTCCGCTGATTTCATAGGATATTTTTAGTCTCTTGCCTGTTTTTTCTGAAAAGGTTCGCAAGTTTGAAATTTGGGGCGTTACAGAGAGAGATGAGGAGGTGGAGGAAGAGAGGAGGCAGAGAAGAAGGTGGGGGAGAAGTGAAGAGATGGAGGTGGAGGAGGCGATAGAGGTGGACAAAGGGGGGAAAAAGGAGGAGGAGAATAGCAAAGAAGGTGGTGGTAGAATAGGAGGAGGGAGGGTAGAGAGTGAGAGTGATGATCCGGAGGGAGGGTAGAGAGTGAGAGTGATGATCCGGAGGGAGGGGTAGATCAGGAGGGTGGGAGAATGACAGAGGAAGGAGCGCTCCCAATAGATAGAGAATTAGAGTTCCCACCTAATGAGGTGGGAACTCTAAATAGGGAATTCTAGAATTTTAGAATTCATTTCCTTAAAACAATAATGGCATCCAAACAAGAGAAACATGTCCTTTGAGTAATGTGAATTCTCATTCATGAGAATTCACATGAATCCAAACGCACCCTAAAATGTGAAGTGCAGGGAATTCCTGTTACCAAGGATTCTCCCACCTAAGCATCCGAATAGGCATGAAGTTCCTTTGTGAACCTAAAGCTTAATTTATCTCAATCAACCTTCCAGTTTTTTGTTTATGTCAGCTCAAACTTAAGATAAACAGCGGAGTATGGAAGCTTTAACCTTTTTAAACATATTTACAACTGGAACCTTAGAACACAATTTATTTGTCTATATTATAATGGCAGGCCCGAGCTTAGTCCATGACCCATCACCAAGTTCAATATCTTTACTCCAATTTTGGTCCATAAGCTGCCTATGCGCCTTTCCTGATTTGATAGCCTTGGAGATCACAATGGTATAAACTAAATGATAGAATAGATTCACTGTAACACAGCTCATCATGAACGTCTGTCCTCCAGGAGTTGTGTTACAATCAACACAAGCAAATTCTACTATAAATAAAGATAGCAAATATGCCAATATCTAGCATGTATATGTTGATAATCTTAAATTCGGAAGCATTCCCTTTCCCTTGTTTCTCGTTTTCCTTAAATCCCATCTATTAATTTTGTTAGCTTCTAATAGCATAACTTCTTATCCACATGAACCAATTACAAATATCGTGTTTACATCCCACACCTAGTAACTATACAAGTGGACATTCATGCACGATTAACGTCAAGTATAAAAAATGTGTGTAACAACAACAAATGAGTAGATCAAGCTACCGAATTTGCACTTAGAAATCTTTCACAAATTTTTATATCAAGATCTATGTTTTAAAATTTTGTTGATCCAAAAGCCATTTTAAAGCCATATATGCATTCACATCTGACAACAAATGTAACAATAAATAACATTTCACAAGCCACAGGAAAGAGAAAGAGAGCCTTTTCAAGCTTATAAGGTGATAATGCATACAGAGGTACCAAAATCACAATAAAAAAACATACCTCGAATCCGACCAAAATGGGAAAGATCAGCAACCTTGAATTCCAGGGGAAAATTTTTTTAATTAGTAGATAACCTAGTAAAAGGATATGTTCACTAATTCAAGAAAAAACTTGGGCAGCAGCAACAAGCAAGATTGAATAGCACTTTACAATCATACTAATTGCTTTCGAATGACAAACATTGTAAGACATCACCTAAAAAGTGCATCTTGACTAAGCATGACAAATAATCAAATTCCATGATCCTACTACAATAAATAACCCAAGATTTTGGCAAGCAAATGGCAAGAAATGCAACTTATGGAGAAAAAACAGAAGACACTTGCATGTCTACACTAAGAATCACACAATATTAACATAAAATGTTACCCCCTACAATTAAAATATATATCATCAAAGGTATGCTTGAACGGGTGATCTACGTGGCAAGGACAATTAGTTCCTTAACTTATGAAACAATATCTGGTGTATTACCAAGCCAACTTCAACGTTCTCTTCTTTGTGACCATGACAAAAACAAATGTGTGTGTGTGTGCACAAGTGTGTATACAGTAATTGGTCTATCCTCCAATTTGATTATAGACTGGTATGCATTTTTTGATGTTCCATTGCATGTTTTATAAATCAAACCTTACAAATATGATATATATTTATTATGTTTAGAAAGGCTTAGAATATAAGAATCCACAGTATGTCCTTCACCAAAACTTCACAATGAAAAAGTTGAGTTTTTTCATCAAAACAATTCAAACCAAAACATTTTTTCTAGTAGACAAGCGATAACAAACACATCTACATAATCAGATTAAGCGGAAAAAAAATACATATATATATATACATAAGTTAAATATTTACACTAATCAAGGTATGGAATAATCGAGCTTGAAATCATAGGTGCAAGCTGTATCAACTCAACCTAACCTTAAAGATGTGCTTAGTATGGCTTATTTGCTAAAGATTGGACATTGTTCACGTCTTTTCAATGTATCATGATGTTTTGGTACAACATGGGTTATTGATTTTTGAAGCCCTTGAAAACCCTACTTAGATGTTATCAAAGATTACCTTAATCCACCCTCTTGAATGAAAAATGTGTAACAAGTCACTCCTTTGGTAGAAAGATGTAGAAGACCTCTCCCTCTTGCAAGAAATAGCCCGCAAGACATCGTCAAACTCTCTAGAGTGTGTGTGCCACCCTCAAGATTTCGAAGAAATTGTTTAAACTGGGCCTAAAGAGCCTTTTGAATGTTATGAAAGAAAAATAAATGGTGTAACTTAAGTTGAGCCTATAAGGCTCATACAATACACCTTGTATCATACTGTATTGTGTGGTATTAGGTGTATTGTATCGTATGATATATACCTGATATGCATACAATACACACCTGCATACAATATGTTACGATACTTTCAACATGGCATCAAACAATAAGAAACCTACAAGTAACTAATTTTGGTTCAATTTCCTTAAATAAACAATCATGTATTCCTTCATTTCCTTCACAGATCAAATGTAGGAAAGCCAATCTCGCCAAAGTTTCCATGACTATAACAACAATACACAAACTACAACTTCGTGTAGCAATCTAAAGATATTATCCACCCCACGTGTTCTGTTGTATCATCTATCATCATTGCACTCAACAGATATGCAGTCTAAATAGATGCTTGATATTAATGCATTGCATTCTGAACCAGTTCCTTTCACAATATTTCATACATCTACAATTTGTTACAATGCAATAATTTTTTGAACATTTTACGACCAAAAATACAAAAGAAAAAAATGAATGGAAAAGATGAACATAATATAAAGGCCGTAACTTAATATAGTGGCCCAAAAACTACTAGTCTCCCCTATGATGTTTTGTATACCAATAATAGTTAAAGTCGATGGTCGGTATTACACCATTGCATTCTTAGCCCATTTCTTCAATGACATTCCAGATATTTTTATTGCATTGGGCTACAAGTCGTACGCCCGGTACTATTGAGATAAATGAATGAACAAACACATGCATGCACACACCAATGCAGAAATATACTAAACAACAATCAACTCAACAAACAGGATATATAAATCTCATAAGACTGACAGTAATTAGGATGAGAGAGCGAGAGAGATTCAAACATAAAAACAGTATCAGAAGGACAAAGAAGGCGCACCGCGACGCCTTCTTCCACTGCTTTCATCGCCAGTTCATCGTTCCCAAAGGTCTCGACAGTCCCATCTTCTAAGGTTTTAGCTCCAAATGCGGCCATTGCATCCTAAAGACACTCCCAAACAACCTCAGTTAACAAACTGAACTTCGCCACGAAAAAACGAAGAGAAACCACTAAAAAAGAAGAAAGCCAGACGATAAGGCCATTCGACCGATCGATCGACAAAAACCTGCAGATCATGGTCGATGGGTGGGGGAAGAACATCCAACGGCGAAGCGCCAACTCGCGTCGACCGCGTTGCTCGGTTCGAAAAACCTAGGTCGATCCTGGCATTGGGCACAAAACTCATCGCAGGAATCCTACATTTCCCAGGTTTCATCGAATTCCTCCGAATTGAAACCACGACATATTGCGAGAAACGCAAGCTTGAGCAAACACAAGAGCTCGCCGCCATCAAACTATTCTTTCAAAAACAAATTCAGGAAAAAAGGGAAAAGGAACGAACGAAAGGAAGAAAAACAGAAAAGTCTGTATTGCTTCCTCTATCACAACCCTATTGATGATCAATTTCTACAGAGATCCCAACAAAATAAGAAGAGCGGAATACAGAAAAAAAAAACCAAGCAAACGAAAACAAAGAGAAGGAGGAGGAGGGAATGTAACAGAAAAGCCAAACTTGCAAACTACGGGAAGAGGAGGGTTTGCAAGCATTATGTTCTGTGCATTGTTGTGGGAGAGAGCGGGGCCGACTGTGGCTCTGCACCTTGAAGCAACGCAAGCCACAATCTTTTCACTCTTTCTCTCTCTCCGCAACGAAAACGCCGCAGCCCTAAAGGCAGCTTTATACTTGCGTTTCCCTATGCCCTAGTAGTGTCAACGGGTCTGGTTTGGTTCGGACCTAGGTGGAACCAGACTTGAATCAGATTTTCGGGTATGGTATCGAGTCTAGATCCAGGTTTAATCGAGTCCACTATAAGAAAAACCATACCCAGACCCGATAAGAACTACATGAATCAAACCTGGACCATACCTGGTAAAACCATATTTTTTATCATTTTTACATTAAAAATTTGTAGGTCTTAACTGGAACTCGGTTTGGGTCCGGGTCTAGTATAAAATTTTACAAAGTATACTCGGGTCCATGTATTAATCAGACTTTCGGGTCCATAACTGGGTCTTCTTATTTATCACCATACTCAGACCCTATAGGGTTTGGTTTGGGTCTAGTGTAGCTAAACCAGGCCCGTTGACACCCCTATTATCCCCTCTCATTTGCATCTTGGGGGTGTAACTGAGTCGGTTTGGATCAGGTTTTATCAGACTTTATTTGAAACGAGTCTAAAAGTTAGACCCAACCCCGGCCCAAACTAATTCATACCTAGGTCTGGGTTCAGGTATGGCTGGAAATTATGGACCCATATGGGCTAATGAGTTCGAGTATGTATCGGGTCAGATCTTCGATAGACCTATTTTTTATTGGGTATAAGAATTAAACTCAAACCTGGCCCATTTTGATACAGGTCTAGGCATGGGCGAAAAAATATAGACACAGGTTCGAGTTTTAACTTGAGCCTCGATGTGATTGGTATTCTAGACCTAATTGCCTATCAATAAAAAAAATATGCAAAATAATGAAATCAACTATTCATTAAGAAGATTATATAATAATAAATGAGAAGTTTATTACGTATTCTAAACAATAGTGGGTCAGATTGCAATGGGTTCGGTTCAGGTATATTCATGTATAAATGGGTTTGGGCACATAATCGGTTTTGGTTAAGGTAGGTTTAAATACAAATGAGGTTTGGGTTCAGTTCAGTTCAATTACAAAAAGGGTTCAGGTATATAATTGGTTCGGGTTTTACGTTATTTGGAAGCATTGGGGATGCGTATAGAACTTGGTTTAGGTCTAAGTAGTTTCTGATCATCAACCTGATTTGTTACGGGTCTATATTTTGACATCAACCTGAGCCCATGGGTCTACTAAAATTGAGTCGGGTTGGGTATAATTGGTTATGGGCGTCGGGTCAAGTTGGGTATACTTGACCCAATACACCCTTACTCGCACTGCAATAAGATGAGAAAATCAAAGTTGCCACAATCGCCATCAGGCTTGAATTATTTTTCAAAATTATTTAGAGAATTGGATGATTCAGATTCTAATTCTGAATCAAACTGAATCAGCCAATTTTTAACAAGCAGATAACACATGCTAATAAAAAATATTAAAATATTATGTTAAAAAGGAACAAAATATTAAAAAGATGTTAAACTCTTTTCAAAAAATATTAAAAGGATAAATTGAATCATCCCATTGCAAATCTATTTTGGAATGATATGATCTGAACCGGCTTGAATTAGGGATGGTAGTGGTCCAGGACAGGGAACAAGGTCTCCATCCCAGTCCCATCTCAAAATCCTACCCTCCATTTTCGCCTCCATCCCTGCACGGGTTTTGATTTTAACCTACATCCTCACCTCCATCCATGTTTCATGTCCTCCATCTCTAGTCCAAACGGGGTGAGGCCCTGTTTCTCCTTGGTCCACTGTCATCCTTTAAAAAAGGATTAGGGATGGAGAGGGACAGGGCAAGGCGGGGATTAGAATAGGGGGAAAGCATAAGTCCATCCCCACACGAGTTTTGATTTTAACCTCTATCATTGTTTCATGTACTCTATCCCTGGTCCAAACGGGGAGAGGCAGGGCGAGCCTTGTTTCTCCCCAGTCCACTGCCATCCCTAGCTTGAATCAACCAATTCACAATAGTGAAGAAAACTGCAGCCAGACGATTATGGAGAATTTGGTGGAAAATAAGCACCATCAATGTGTAAACAGTATTATATTCAGGTTGGATGTAGCCAAGGCTAGATTAGACTAATCAGATGTTGGCTAAATGGATTACAATTTAAATTTATATTCAAATAGTGAAGAGTTGACACTAACTTTTCTTTTTTACATGCAAATGAAGGATCATTGCTTGGTGTGCGTGCAGATGATTCAGAGGCGTAGCTAAGATTCATGTGAAGGCAGGGGGCAAACAGGGGTGTAGCAAAAGAAATTTTATTTGTGTGATAGTCGGGGGTTCGGAGGCAGCGCCCCAAAAAAATTTTTTTGAGATAAAATAAAAAATGGCTACAATTATTAATAAAAATCTATTTCATATGGACAAATCAAACTATTTGCTGCAGTCAGAGCTGGGCTAGAGCTGGGCTAGGGCTGGGCTGGGCTACAAAAATGGATAAAAATCTATTTCATATGGAATCAGGGTTGGGCTTGGACTGGGCTACAGCCCAGTCCTGCCCCCCCCCCCCCCCTAGCTAAGCCTTTGCAGATGAAGGTGAAGATGTAAACGACCTTCTTTAGGAGGGGATATTACTTCTCAGATTTTTTTTCTTATGTTTTCTGAGTAAGTCCTCTCTCTTATATAAGGGAGAGATAAGGTTGGCAGTTTCACTTTCCTGGGTAGTCATTACCCAACGCTTAGTGGGTCTGGCTGATTTTTTCTTTGAAAAAAGAAAATCGATAATTGTTTCACTAATTTAAGCTTATTCAGATAAAGCATGTTCAAATGCGCTTTACGTAGATAAAGCCCTTTAACAGGCAGTTTCATAAGTTGGAGAGAGAGTAGGCCCACCTCTCTACTCAACCAATGAGACTCTTCATGAAACATAGTAGTCATGATCATATGGCCAACATCTCCCACTTGGCCATGTGAAAATAAATATGATACAAGATTTCACCTTTTACTATTAGAGTATTTTCCTTGCATCTATATTCTTGGAATGAATTATATATTTTAGTTACTCATACAGCCATATGTCTTATCAAACATATCTTAATTCCATACAGGATATATGTTTCGAAAATATTTCCTTTGATATGTCATTTGTCAAAGGATCAACAACCATATCAAATGTAGATATGTAACTGACATTGATTTCATTCATTTCAATCATATCATGAATATAATAGTATTTTAATATGTTACTTTTAGAATGGTCTATTGTACTCTTCATAAGAGAGATGACAACTTATTTATCACAATAAATTTAGATTGGCTTATTGGTTATATTCTTCTTTAAATCATTAATGAATCGGCTTATCCAAACAGCAAATGTGGTAACTGCATTATATGCAATATATTATGCTTCTTAAGTATGTTAAGTTACACAACCATATTTCTTATAAGACCAGGAAACTACTTTTTCTTCAATGAGAAAACATATCAAGAAGTGGATTTACTGTCATCTCTACTGCTTGTAAGGTCAGCATCAGAATACCCAGTTAGTTCTAAAACATCAGCTTGAAAACATAATTTCAAGTTTATTGTCCATTTTAAATATCAAAATATTCTTTTTATTATTTGCTAGTGAGGCCAACTAGGATTACTTTGGTAGTAACTAAGAAGGCCAATAACAAAGTTGATATCAAGCCTTGTGCATACCAAGTATACATCAAGCTTCCTACAACTTATGCATAAGGGACATTCAGTCTTTCTTGTCTATCACCGGGACTATCATTCTTACTCAGTTTGACACCTTTTACTACAAGTGTTTTAACATGCTTACAATCACTCATTTTAAATTTCTTGAGTATATGGTCTATATACCTTTCTTGACTCAAGCTTAAAAGTTTTGAATTTTTATCTCAAGTGATTTTAATTTTAAGTACATAGGATGCTTCTCCCATGTCTTTCATTTCGAACTGAAAATTCAATCATGACTTAGTTTTTTATAATTATATCATTGTCATTTCCAATCAAAAGAATGTTATTTACATAAAATGAGAGAATAGCAAATTTACTCTCACTTTTCCAAACATAAACACACTGATCAAATTTATTTGTCACAAAACCTAATATCGTAGTTGATTTATGAAACTTTAAGTACCATTAACGTGGTGATTGCTTGAGTTTATATAGAGATTTTTTCAACCTGTATACTTTATCTTCTTTGCTTTTTATTATATAACCTTCATGTTGTTTCATGAAGATGATTTATTTAAGTTTACTATTAAAAAAATAGTTTTAACATCCATTTGATGCAAATATAGGTCATAGTGTGATACAATAGTGAGAATTATTCTTATTGAGACGAATTTTGTAATAAGTGAATATGTGTCAACATAATCTAATCCTTCTTTCTGGAAAAAACTCTTAGCAATTAACCTTGCTTTAAATTTATTGATACTACCATCGGACTTGAATTTCTTCTTTAAAATATTTTTATATCTAATGACTTTCTTTTTCTCATGTAAATCAATCAATTCTTAAACTTGGTTTTTCTCAATGAACTCAATTTTCTCGTTCATAAATTTTACCTAATCTGTTGACTCACATGATTTTATTGTCTCACCATATGATTGAAAATCTTTCATGTCATTCATGTCTAAAGCATAACACATTTCCTCAGACAGGTAGACATAATGATCACTTGAGTAAGACGAAGGAGCTCTAGACCTTTTACGCCCAACTTGCGACTGATGAGAAGAAGATAAAGAGATTGCAGAGGGTTCATCATTACTTAAACATGCCTGTGAGTTATCAGAATCATAATACAAATCAAGATGATCGCTTTTATTTATTTCAGGAATAATTTCTATCATATTTTGATATTCCAAGAAGATAACATTCATATTTTTTATTGAACCCTTATTTTGGTGATAAAATTTATAACATTTGGATCCTTTAGTGTATCCAATAAAGATATACCTTATAGATCTAATATCGAGTTTATCTCTAGATCATTCTATTACCTTTATATGAGCTACTAAACCCCATATACGAAGGTGACATAGATTAGGTTTTCTTCATGTCCGTGATTTATAAGGTGCAAACATAATGACTTTACAAGGAACCCTTGTTAAAACATATGTTGTTGTATGAATTGCTTCTCTCCAGAAGACTTTGGGTAACGAAGCATTAGATAACATGAATCTAACCATGTTGAGAAGGGTTCTATTAAATCTTTCGACCACAACATTTTGTTGAGGAGTCACAAGAGTAATAGTTTGAGGTCTGATCACATTAGCCTTACAATATTCAAAAAAATCATTTGAGGTATATTCCCCTTCTCGATTAGATCATAAAACTTTAATTCTTCTACCAAGTTGGTTTTCGACTTCTTGATGATATATTTTAAAATTATCTAATGCTTTATACTTATAGGTTATAAGATAGACATAACTGTATCTAGAAAAATCATTAATAAACTATATAAAATATTGTATTTCTTTATGAGTTTGAGTCATAAAGTGACCACAAATGTCAATGTATATGATTTCCAATAATTCAGATGCTCTAATTACATTATGTGAGAAAAGTTTCCTTGTCATTTTTTCATAAATACAGGGTTTACATTTATGAAAGGAAGATTCATTAAACTTAGGTATTAGACTTAATTCAACAAGTTTTTTCATTTTTTTAAAGTTAATATGTCAAAGTCTTTGATGCCAAACATTTACATCCACATTAAAGACAATGCCAATATAAGAAGAAATCAAAAGAATTTTATTTATATCAGAATCATAAATTTTGAAGAGAACCTATTGTTTATCAAATACACCATCAAATAGGACTCAATCATGTTTCCTTATAGTAACCTTTTCTAGTAAAAATCTAACTTCAAAACCTTTGACAACTAAGGCTGAAACAAACACTAGATTACGTCTCATAGACAATACAAACATGATATTTGACAACAATACATTGGTTCCAGAAGTTTCAATGCAATAAGTCTTGATGCCCATAACATCAGAGTAAGTATTGTTGCCTATGTACACCCAATGTTCACTAAACTTATATTCGATCATGTCCACCGTTTCTTCATTGCACATTGATATATGATGTGTCACTCCAGAGTCCACCCACCATTTAGAAAGAGCTTGATCCATATAAGAGTATTCTGACATCACACAAATTATATCTCGCATCTCCTTTTGCTGGCTATTTTTTGTTATTTCTGCCATTATTTTTGTTTGTCCGGCTTCACCAATCTTTCTTGAAGTGTCCAGGTTTTCAACACTTGACCTAAGAGGCAGTTGCCTATGGCTTGCGAAATGTTGAATCTTTTCTCTTATCAAATTTGCCATTATCTTTAAAAAATTTATTCTTAAAATGTGGACGTCTAGTAAGGACATGACTGCGATTGAGAGCATATTTCTTGAAGTATAATTCACTTTTCTTATCTTGTTGCATGTGTTGCTACTCAATTTTAAGTTGAACAAAAAACTCTTTTAGGGTTAGATTTTTCGAGTGCAGTCTAAGAACAGTTTGCACCATTTTTCATAAAGATGAGAGACTATGCAGAACGATAGATATTTGCATACAGTCAGGGATTACATTCTCTACTATGGCCACGTCCTTTGCCAAAACTAGAATTTTGTTCATGTGATCAATAACATTATAATTTTCTTGCATCCGACATGAATTATATTGCTCCAAGAGTAATTAAATGTGTGTTTTAGAAGTAGCATCATTCTTCTTTGAAATGACATCAAATATAGACTTAGTCGTAGGGTAATATTCAAACACCCTATTAAGATCGTCATTCACTATGTTGTCTATTTTATATTTAAGAAAAGCAACTTTGTCACCAGGGTCTTTCATTTCGGTAGTGAGGGTATTATTGATGCCTTCTAAGGTTAAA